>NW_006785407.1:1334897-1392089 GCF_000442215.2 Lipotes vexillifer | reverse complement strand
TTCCTGCTTCATTGTTTTCTTTCTAGGAGGAATGCAGAATGAGTTTACTGAAAAGATTTCAGAAATTCTTTTGATACAGAAAAAAAATCTTTCAACATTGTCTTGAAGCTGAGTCCATTTTCCTGTGCAGCTAGCCTCACGTGACTGACTATATTTTGCCAGCAATGTCCCCCACAGCTACAGTCACAAGCATTCTTACTCAGGATGTAGCCTATTAACCAGCCTGCCTTGCTGACCAGTCCTTGGATCAAGCGAAAAATTAGCATCCATGTATAGTTTGGGGAAATAGCCATGAGAACTCCAGATGAAGCATTTATGAGGATTGTAATCAAGAGGCAGAGCTTACGGCCAAACCTGCAAGGAGAAAACAAAGAGAGGGAATGGAATTAGATTAGATTCATGAGGGTTGTAGAAAATTCACAGAAGTTATGGAGCTCTAAACTAAAGTGGAGGTTATCTCTGAATGATGGAAATTCAGGAGGTACAGACTGATACCCACCAAGAGAATCCCTGGCTTCAGGTCAGTTCCATCAGGACTTTTCACCAGGGCACTATGTATAAACTTGAAGCCCAGTGAGGCCCATTCACCCTGGGCTGGAGCACCTCTCAGCCCCCCACTGTGGAGGGTACGTGGGGAGGAGGTGATTCTTCAGGCCACCTAGCGCTGAATGCCCCAAGGGCCCGTCTAGGTCTTCTGTCATCACATGAGCTGGGCCTTTGCACCAACAGTCTCAACTAGCTGCCCACTGAGGAGCTTTTGCTTTAGAAAAAACAGAATTCTGTGTTCAATGTATTTCCCCATCCATTTTCAACACTGCCTTTGGACTTCATGGTATTTGTGTGTCTCCATGGAAACGGTCTTTTGTGTGGCGCTGTCATCATCTCACCTGTTGCCAGCCCATAGGCCTTTGCCATGGAGTACCTTAGCAGGATTGCTCCCGCACATTTTATTTGAGACTTGGGTCCCATCGGTTTAGGGACCTGGAGAGTGTCTCAGTGCACAGAGTAGACGGAAACGTGGGAACCTGGGTTTAACCTCGGCCTTACCGCTGACTGGGATGTCGGGCGAGTGATGTGGCTTTTCTGTTTCTTCATCTGGAGAAGAGCTATCTGACCCAGCCTGACCGGGGATTAAGTGTGCTATTACACCTAAAGAGCTTCGCACCCAGCCCCCCTCCCTCCCTCCCTCCCTTTGCGAAGCTGCCTCTCAGAAAGCTGACTTGAGGTTCAGTCTCTTTTTTCCACATTTCATCATGTCCTCTTGGTTTTGTTCTAAAAGACGCCCTAACTAGCTGTTAGTGGATATTTTAAAAATTCTTCATGCAAAGCGATGTTTTCTTTAATTTTTGTTTATTTATCCACCTCAAACTGAATGTCAGTTAGTGCTGCCACGTCATTAGCAGTGCACATTTGGTGCGGCTGGACATTTTCTAATTGCTGCTCTCCCTTTAGGCAATTTGTGCTCTAGTGACCATTTCAACACTAACTGACCATTTGAAAAGAATCCACAACATTGTTAACAATTACTTGGGATTATTAATGCTTTAAATCTGAAATTTAAAGATCAAGCAGTCTCATTAGTAATTAATGTAAACTGCTAAACTTCTTAAAACCCTGTTTTGACCACATCATTTAAAAATTCTCAGTCAGTGGTTCCCCACTGTAAACATGTACCCCCTGGACTTTTATCCACAGCCTTCCAAAGTCATATCAGCACAATGTTTTAGCCTTTCTTCCTGAACCTCTCCCTTTACCCTCAAAGAATTTATAAGTATGTGCTGAAGTGATAATTCTTCAACTTCCAAAGTTGACTCAGCCAAATCCCAAAGCACCATAATCATGCTCCAGTATATGGACAAAATCCCATGGTGGATGAGAGGGAACATTCACCATCTGAAACTCAGTGCGTGGAAGCCTTCAGAGAATCAAATCTACCAATGCAGAGCAGCTTCACTAGGGGACATGTTCACATAAAGACACAGTGCTGTTAAAACAATAAGGCGGGGGCCTCCCTGGTGGCGCAGTGGTTAAGAATTCTCTTGCCAATGCAGGGGACACGGGTTCGAACCCTGGTCCGGGAAGATCCCGCATGTGCGGAGCAACTAAGCCCGTGCACCACAACTACTGAGCCTGGGCTCTAGAGCCCGCAAGCCACACTACTGAGCCCGTGTGCCACAACTACTGAAGCCCACACACCTAGAGCCCGTGCTCCGCAACGAGAGAAGCCACCGCAGTGAGAAGCCCGCGCACCACAACGAAGAGGAGCCCCTGCTCGCCGCAACTAGAGAAAGCCCGTGTGCAGCAACAAAGACCCAATGCAGCCAAAAATAAATAAATAAATAAATTAAATTAAATTAAATAAAAAACACACTGAGGCAGGGCTGGAAGAAATTTTGGAGATTTGGGAGAGTGGTTCGAGAACCTTCCCCCCATTCCCACCCTCCCACAACAGAACCACTTAAGTGGTTAAATGAAAAACGAAGAGCAAATAAAAGAGAATGGGGTGAACTCCAGGACTGCTGGCTTCAAAAGTCCTTTAGCTACTTGCTACTCAGACTGTAGTCTGGGGCTATCAGCATCACCGGCCAGTGGTTAGAAATGCAGATTCTCAGGCCCACTCCAGACCCACTGGATCAGAATCATAATTCTAACAAACCCCCCAGGTGGTTACTATGGACGTTACCATTTGGGAAGCACTGCTTTCATTTCACTGAGCCTCAGTTTCCTCATCTGCAAACGGGATAATAAACTCTCCTTTCAAAGGCTGTTACGATCCTAAGTGAAATGTAACACACAGGGATGCCCAGTAAAATGACTGGCACATAGTAGGTAGGGGAGAGCTAGTTTTGAAAGATTCCACAGAGTTGAGTAAGTTTGACTGTGACCCACTGGGACTTTGATTCTGCCTTGATCTCGTTCTGCTGTGAAATCTAGACAGTGCAGTGCTGGCTCTTGAGAGCTGACTGATAGACTTTCAGAAAATTTGTGAGCTGATTGTTAAACACAGCCATTATTCAAAATGAAAGTACACACCTACAATAAAGTAAATTATGTTAAAAACACGTGCAATAAATATGCAAAACTTATCTCTTCCTAATTATTTTACTGTGTTTGACCATTATCTATGCTCAGGAAGTGTTTTATGTCTATCTGTTGTAGTTGTATGGTGGAAATACCATAGAATGGTGCATATTTCTAGCCAACTCTGTGTTCAGTGACCTCACTTTGGTAGCTTGAAATGGACCACCGTGGGAGCCTTGACAACATGGAGATCAACAAACCCTACAAATTGAGACTTTTTCCTTCAGAGAGTCAGTTGTTAAACATTTACAAGCCTGACACTAAATTACTGACCATTAGAGTAAAAAAACCTTGAATTGGTGACAGATTACTTTTTTGGTGTCAGGTGATTCTGAAAATCATTCTTGAGGAGGTTTGAATGATGAAACAAATTAGACATCTTACAAAAGGTTTATTTTCAAACTCTCTAGCATATGTCCCCCGCCCCTCCCTCCTTCTACTTGCAAAGGTGACCTTCAGAAAGTTGACTTGGTGTAAGGTTCAGTGTTCTTATTATAACCTGTTCATAATGTGCTCCTGGCTTCTAAAAGACACCTTCATCAGCTGTTAGGTCATATTGTTACAGGAGAGAACCAAGTCTGATTACATGTTGGATCTGTTTCTTTTACTTTAACCTTTGCTTTCTGCTGTTTTTGTTCACTAAAAGGATAGGGTCTATACATAATGGCCTGCCTCAGGGAACCCTGCCCCTCTGCCTGAATGTTAAACCAAAGTGCCTTTGTTCAGGGAAACATCCGGACCCTGCCCACCTGCTGATGGCTGCAAGGAAGAAGAAATTAACACATGTCCTCCCTGAGGCTGGCCATTCCAGGGGATATTTGCAAAACTTATGGTGTCTTTACCTTACTTCCCCATCTCCTCCCCCTCTCTGTTCTATAAAAGAAACTGGCATCCAAACCCTGATAAGATGGTTATTTTGGGGACCCTAGCCCGCCATCTTCTCGGTCTGCTGGCTTTCCGAATAAAGTCGTGTTCCTTGTCTCAACACTTCGTCTCCGATTTATTGGTCTGTCAAGTGGCAAGCAGAGTGAGCTTGGGCTCAGTAACAATATTTTTTAAATTCCTCATAGCTGACAATCTATTTTATTTAGTGTTGGTTTAATCTGTAGCATCAGATGGGTTTCCATGAGATTCTTGTTCCATTCTATAAAACCTGACAATTATTCAGTAATAGGCATTAAATGTGCAATAGATAGTGTCCTTTTTGGACCCGTAGGGTGGTTGTCTTATTACGCACCTTACCTGCAAACACAAACAGAAGGGAAGGGGGCACAACCAACCAGACTTCAGACAGTTTAAGAAAAAGAAATAGAGGGATGTACACAGCTTTGGGGGGAAGAATAATGAGTAGTCAACTTTACATGGGAGATTTCAACAATAGGAACAAAATAATGAGGTCATCTAAGAAGGTGGATAATTGACCGGGGATTTTAAGTCAGGAAGAGAATGATAACCGGTCTCCTACTCTGAGCGGGATGGGAATAACCAACTCATTCATTTAACCAGCTGTGAAGCTCAGTCCCCTGTTCGCTCACTTCTGTGCTGGCGAGTTGAGTATTAGAATCTGCTCCTTACATTGGAAGAGCCAGTGGAGAGGGAACCGGGAGCCACGGGTCCAGACCGCCACACGCGGGGGGCAGGGCGGACTCCCGACCACCCTTGTCAGGCCACCTCTCAAGACTTCAGGGGTCATTTCCAAACCACCGTCCTTATTGCCAGTTCTGTGGCAATAAAAGTAAAAGCGAACGACCTTCCTCTGCACCTCACAAGCCTCTTTGCCACACAGCGTCCCAGGAGGAGCCTTTGAAGGGAGGCTGAGTAGACAGCCTTACAGAAGTTACAGAAGTGATGTGATGCACGGGGCTGCCTCGTGACCCAGCACCTTCAGTGTCACCTTCCCTCCCTCCTGCTGCCACAGGTGGCCCCGGCTGTGACAATTCAGACGCCCCTGAGGGTGTGATTGATTCAGCCATCCTTATTAATCTTTAACACACTTGCAAGTTTTAATCCAGACTGTAGTATCATCAGAGAAAATGTTCTATCTATATCTCATATTAAACTCACGGCTTTTGGTTTATCTGTATCAAAGATATAGTTGGGGAAGGAACAAGCGTAACGTGTATCTACTTTACCACTTATTTCAGAATTAAATACATATACTTATAGCTTATAATAAATTATAAAAGATTGTATATTTATTATATAGTTATATGGCACTATCTCACTAGGTGACTAATGATTAAAGAGGATGATACTGTCCAAAATGTTGCACACGGTGCCTGAAACATGGGAAATACTCAATAACCAGTCAATATTAGGAATATTAAATAATTAGCACTGACAGCCAAATTACCTAAGGTGCTTATCAAGTACAAAGCCAATTTTTCTGTTCCTTTCCCTTTGGGGGACTCCTAACAATGTCTAATTGATCATCAACAGAGTAAAGATGCACCTTATGAGGAACTTCCAGCACAGTGAACCTGGGATTACAAAATAGTGGATAAATAAAAGACATAGAAACAGCTCGATTAATATGAGTCACTGAAAACTAGCTCCCAGAGACACGGCCCCATGTACGAGGACCACCTGCTGTACATTCCATGTGGAGAGGTCGCTCCTAATCTCTCTCCAGGGACGTGACAATATGGAAGTGGATATTTACCTCTGCCAGTGTGGAGACCCTGTTTCCCTTTCACCAAATTATATCTTAGGTTCCATACATATAATTACATCTGGCCCCAGGGCCCCAGTTCATGAATCCTGCAACGCCACAGGCTCAGGTAAGAACAAAAGGGAGAGTCTACCTGGTTCCAGCACAGGAGAGGCAAGCGGAGGACGAGACAAGAGGTCAGAGGCCCTGAAGACGCGTGACCAGGTGGATGGCATGAGGCCCAAGAAAGAATTGGGATTACAACAGGGATCAAATCCTCTGCCACTATCCCTTCTAACTCTAAGCTTCTGGACAGCCCACAAGGGAACACTGCTGCCCAGTGTTGAAACATCCCTCTATGATCCAAGAGAATTAGAAAATAAAGACATTGGTCATGCTAATCAAAGCTGTAAAAAAAATCTAAGACCGTCACGACAATTCAGGAAAGTGTGGTCTGTGTGCCCTGGGAATGGAGGGTATTCAAGCAAGGGCAGGTGAATCCAAGCGCTCTCCTTGGACTGCTTACATTCCACGACTTTTGTACTGTACCTACCTGTCTGCTATGTAGCCGATACCCACAGAACCGATAAAAAATCCTACATTCACAGTCGACTGAAACAGGTCCAGCATCCAGGAGTTGGTACACACTAGGTTAAACTGCGAGGGGCCAGGGTGTCCCAGGTTGGGAGGGAAAGAAAACAAAATTCTGTTAGACACAGCTCAACCCAGGGAACTCAGGAGGTATTCCTTGCATGGCACTGATGTGACTGGATGACAATAAACCAACTCTTTTCTTGCTTGTGCTAATTTTCTTTACACAACCCCGAAGATTTGTCCCGCAGTCTGTTTAGCATTCCATCTGGCAGTATGTCATCAGGCTGAACTCTGTTTTGGCTAAATGAGCTGAAATTGGGTAATTACTTATGCACAAACCATTTCTTTTTGTAATTTTATTAAATAGGTGTGTGGACACATACAAGCATTGCCCTAAGGGAGCCAGGCTGTTCAGTGTCTCTTTAAATTAACATCTTGCTAATGGCTGTTACCTTTGTCCTCACTTGGAACAGGAGGTGGTGCTGGGGAGCCACAGGTGCTGGCCTGGAGGCCGGGAGAAAACCCCTTTCTAGGGCTAAGGACGAACTTTCTCACTTTGTGGCCTTGGGCAAAATTTTTCTCTGCTCTGGGCCTCAGTCTCCCATCTCTGTATGAACAATGAGATGAACCACGCTGCAACAGCCTCTTAAAAGTTTTATGGTACTTGACCAACAGAATGTGGTGGAAGCTATACTTTGCCATTTTCTGGGTCCAGGCCTTAAGAAACAGGTAGCTTCCTGTGATGGTTAATTTCATGTGTCAACTTGACTGGATCACAGGATGCCCAGATACTTGGTTAAACATTATTTCTACTTTTTAATGATTTTGTTTAATCAAAAATCACAGACATGTTAAGCCAATGGAGGCTGGAAATAAAGAATCACTGCAGAAGAGAAAAAAAGTTTTATGGTGTTAAATCTTCACTCCTCCGCATTTCATGTAACTATCAGACCATTTTAGATCCTTCAGATGGCTCTCTCCTACCTTAATGCCTGTACAGAATATCTTCACATCATCCAAGCAGTCCTTTTAAGTTAAGCCAGGCACCTGGCTTTCTTTGTATTTGCAGAATAATTTTATTCCCCCATTTTGCTTTGTCTCCAATAAAAGCAAGTCTCACTACTATACATAAAATAGACAACTAATAAGGACTTACTGTATAGCACAGGGAACGCTACTCAATACTCTGTAATAATGGCCTATATGGGAAAAGAATGTAAAAAAGAGTGGCTATAGGTATATGTATAACTGGTTCACTTTGCTGTACACCTGAAACACAACATTGTAGATCAACTATATTCCAATAAAAAATTTTAAAACAGCAAGTCTCCATTTTTTCTTTCTAGTTATTGAAAAAAGGCCTCATGATTAAATGTTAATGCCAAGTGTAGTTTTTAATAAAATAGTACCATAGAATAAGCTCCAACCCCAAATGGTTTGATATGGATACCTAGAGCAAATTAAAGGGAAAAAAATTAGCCATCGAGAGAAAAGTACATTGTATCACAGTAAGGCACCTGTTCAGGTGAGTTCCATGAGGTGTCAGGTGTCCATCTGTACCATGGCAGAGTGGAGGGGAAGTCAGGGCTTCCAGAAAAAGAGGAGTCTTGAAAATTTTCCCTTTCCTGGCAATTCTGATGTTTTTGCTTGCTTCTTACCACTGAGACTTGCATACACTAGAATCATTATTGTCAGAATTTGAAGCTTAAACTCACCTGCTCAAACTCCAGAAATATGAGGCTGTATGCTTTCTTGAAAACTAGGATTTTATTTTATTTAATTAATTAATTTGTTTATTTTTTATAAGACACTTTGAGTTCAAAGAGCACATCTGGCCCTCCCTGGGTTCATCCTTAAGAAAAACTGCACTCTCTGCTTTCTCCATCCCTTCTAAGTCCCACGATCGCCTACCTCGGTCACGATGGAGGAGCCGGGCGTGTCATACTCCCAGCCGTACCGACAGGGGCCCAGAGGCAGGAGGCTGCTGTTGGCGGCCAGGCCGGCCAGCGGGTCCACGCAGCCGAGGGCGCTCTTGTTCCAGTCCACCTCATAGCGGCGGCACTGGCGGGGGAAGGCCTGGCCCTTGGGCCCGGGGCCCGGCACCGTGTAGTTGAGCTCCTCGGCCAGGCTCCAGCCGCATCGACGGAGGCTGCTGTTGGCGGCCAGGCCGGCCAGCGGGTCCACGCAGCCGAGGGCGCTCTGGTTCCAGTCGACCTCATAGCGGCGGCACTGGCGGGGGAAGGCCTGGCCCTTGGGCCCGGGGCCCGGCACCGTGTAGTTGAGCTCCTCGGCCAGGCTCCAGCCGCATCGACGTCTCAGCTCGGGCACCCCGGGGCTCCGGCAGCGGTGGTCCGGGGTGAAGGCCAGGAAGACGATGCCCACGTAGATGGGGGTGAAGGCGGCAGAGAGCAGAGCGAGGAAGAGAAATGTTTGTTTCTGGAAAAAGTTGAATTCCCCTATGTGTTCTAGGATGTCGTCCATCGTCGGCATTATTCTGGGGAGAGAAGTCCCAGTGCTGTCTCCTGCGCTGCTCAGACGCCAGTGAGCGAGGCTGGGCCCAGCTCAGCACAACCCCGACCAAAAGTCAAAGGGTGAGTTTATTTTAGAAAGCAGCCAGCCTCTGGTCCAGACCTTTACTGGTCAGACCAACTCCCAGCCATGCACTTCCCCGGCCACTCCGAAATTCCCCAAGCAAGTCACAGGGCAAGATGCTGTATTTATTGTAGCATCCCTCTGGTGAGTGGGTCCCTACCTCATGCCGGCCCCACAAACAACCCTTCCTCTGTACCACACGGGGAGAAATCCGAGCACTTTCACACATCACAGCCCTGTTGATCTTCTGTAGTAAACTGAGTGTCCAGGAAATTAATATATTCATATCTCAATCATACAGCCAACCTTTTAGCTAAGGTGTCGCGGGGAAACGCACACAATTTTGGCCTTGCTTGCTGAGCACAGTGCGAATCGTGGTCTCCCGGTCAGAGCTCTTGTCTGGATTCAGGATGGTTTGCAAATTCTATCGTTGTGCTTTTTCTACAAACAATAGCCAGGGCACTCGGGGTACATGCTGGGGCTGTTTGTTTTGATTTTTCCAGGATTTTATAATTCTGCTCTTTAAAGAATGACAATTTGGCATTCTTGCCTTTGAACCCTGGAACCCCTTGACCCGTTTGTGAGGAAAGAATAAAATGTTCTCCACACATGTAGGTCAAGTGTAATGCAGGCAGGAGTGGTCTCATTCTGCTGTTTTTTGGTCTTAGTCATTTCTGCCTGTGGTCAGGGGTGGAAGGGCTCTTTAGGATGGTATTGGCTGTGTCCAAACGCAAGGGAAACAGGCAAACATCTTTCCTGGTGGGGAAAGGATCTTCACTTTCCCCTGGTGGGGAAAGCATCTGCCACATCAGGAAGGTGGCCTGCTGATATATCTGCATATTAAAATACCAGAAATTTAATCCTGTTTTCTTCTTTTTTTCCGTTGGGGTCTGTTTTCCTGTGGGTAGAACAGCATGGGTTGAAAAGTAGTGACCCACAGAAGTCTTCCTCACCATTGCAGCTGCAAACTTTGTTTTCTTAAAAAAGCAAGAACCAGGGTGTCTCTGGGGACCTTGTCAACCTCTTCTGGGCTCTGTCAGCCTCCTGGAGTTTCTCTGCTTGGTGGTAGCAGCATGCGGGGACCCCTGCGGCCCCCCGGCCCCAGTTTGAGTTCATGGGTTCAGACTCTATAGAACCAGGAGCTGGGGGAGTATTTCTGGCACAGAGTCATGCATGCAATTCTACCTGCTGACTATTCAGTGGGCTAAAACAAAACAAAATAAATGAGAACTGGATTAAATTGCTGACTGTACCCGGACTGGCCAAGGCCAAGGGTGGGCCGTGGTGAGCAGGGGTCTCGGCTTCTGAGGTAATAAACTGTCACAGACTAAAAACGCCAGCCCCCGAAAGCTGTGGCTCGTCCCACAGCCATCTTGGGTAACAGGTAACAGGAAGGATTTCCAGAGAGATGAGGCCGCGGCCGGTTGCCTGAATCTGGAGACGAGTTCCGGTTCTTTGCTCAGGAGCTCTCTAGAGGCAGAGAGATTTTTCAAATAAAGATGAAAAATCATTAATAACATGAAGGACAGATAAATAATGCCAACCAGCAAAAAGATATGGTGATATCAAGCAAGAAAAACATACATCTAACTTCCATTTCCAGGAAAATGGAATAGATGGCCTCCTCCTTTTTCTTCCCGCTGAGTACAACTAAAACCCCAGCATGCCGCATATAAGACAATTGCCAGGACACACTGAACAGTGGAGACAAGGAAGACTGGGCAGGGACCTCTGGGCCCAGAGAGTGACACTGTGGGCAGTTTTCCTGCTCACAACCCAGACTGGGTGCTGGAGAGGCAGCAAGCCAGAAATACCAGTGGTCCCAACAAAATACCATCAAAAGTCCCAACAAAAGCCTGCTCTCTCGAGATTCCCAGGAATAAGGTGAAGCTTTTCAATGACCCTAATGGATGTCTCATTCCTCTTTTCTTAAGGTTTTTTCTTTTTTATCAGTCTCTTGTTAGGCCCAAATCACACTGTCTCTTAAAATAATCCCATAGCTCCATAAGACGAAACACTGCCTTAAGAGTTGCTGTCTGCGATTCCGCAGTGTGATTTTGTCCTCTGAACAAGGGTGCTGAGCAGCCTGGACATTATTCCCCAGTTGGAAATAATCGGCTGGACCAGGTATCACCTCATCCCACCTCTGTCAAATGTGTGGATCCCTCGACAGGATCCTCAACACACAGCCACTGGACCTTGGAGACTGCCAGCTTCACTGCCCAACATTCCCTGTTGATGGACAGATTCATCTTCTATATATGCCTGTCCACGTGCTCTCAACCTAATGGCTTAGTTCTTGCCTCCAGAACTACCAGAGCAAGACTCCTGGCTCCCCGAGGTGACAGCCCATCACACAGTAGAGGTCTGTGCATTGCTGTGGCTGACGCGGGGAGACTGGGGCAGTCTATGGTTCCTTCCAGGAGTCCAGCATGGCCAGCTGGGGCTTCGGTCTTATTCCCCGACCTCCACCTCCAGCCTCTTCTCTGACCCCAGGTGCCTATGGCAGGAACCAGAGGAGGACCGGCAGGTGGCAGAGACCGTGACAGGGAGGAAGGGAGGAAAGAAGGTGACTCACGTCTGCTGAGCGTGTATTCTGCTCCAAGGAGCCTTGGAGGAGCCGTGTCTCTCCTGTAATCCAGAGACCATCCCCGTGGGGCAGGTGTGAGTGCCCCTATTTACAGAAGAGAACACTGAGGGTCAGAGTGGTTTAGGGACTTCCTCAGTGTCAGCCAGCCAGTGAAGGATGAGTCAGACCCGAGGCAGGGGGATGAGTCAGACCCGAGGCAGGGGTGTCCCCACACCTCCCCTGCCTTCTGGCATTGGCCAGAAGTGATGTGGGACGAGGCGAGTTAAAAAGTGACCCAGGTCCTAAAACTCAGCACCTATTCCAGGGACCCAGGTGATCCTCACTGCCCCTTACTAGGAAATTGTATAAACACCTGCACCCTGGATTTGACTCGTTGAAATGGTCCACTTCAAGACACCAGATCTTCAATGCCATCAGCAAGAGGGAACCAGGTTAGAGGCAAGAAGAGTGTCGTCTGCCAGGTAGAAGTGATGTTGAAACTCACTGTGAATTACTTACAGTAAATGATCAGATAAGGAGAAGGCAAGACCTCAGATCACTTAACGGCAATCGGTTGCCTGGTCATTTGACACTTTTGCATTGAAATACCAGCACAGGAGCAAAGCCCACAGCATGGCCACAATAAAACCCATCCTCCTGAGGTGACAGACCCTACAGCAAAGCCGCACAGGTGGTGAGCGAAAAACCCAAGAGGGAGGGAATGGAGCGGTGGGGTACCTCCAGGCTTACAACCTGAGTCTGGTCTCCCGTGCATCTACCCCTTCCTTTGTGGGGTCGCTTACACACTCAGGAGCGTGGCGAGAGGTTAATCTGATCCAATGCTGAACGATCACTTAATCCATATAATCGGATGATTCATTGTAATGAGTGTTGGAAGTATTTCTCAATCTTTTATCAGGTTCTTTTGTAATGTAAATAAATATTGTCCCCAGATGCTATGTTCTGGAAGAACCAAGGAAGGCCAGCTGTGCCCAGGCTGACTTCTGAGCTCTCCCCACCAGAAGACAGGTGGGCGGTTAGAACTGTGAGTCCCACCCAGTAACAAGCTAGCGTTTAGGCAGTAGACACATGACATAGAGGAAAAGTACGATGTGGCCTCCGGTCAGTGCCTCCCCGTACGCAGGTAAGCTGGAGCCCACCTGAGACCAGGATGATTGGAAGCAGGTTGTCTCAAGGTGGTGAGGGCTGTGTGTTCTCCAGGCAAGTCACAGGGGTAATGGCAGCAGACCGGGCAGATCAGGAAGGGAGAGTCCACACAACCAGACTGCGCCCAGCCTTGTCCTAGAGCATCCGTGAGACTGGGCTGGCTCCTAACTTGTAAGCTGTTGACTATACTCGAGCCAGAGAGCTGATGAGCGGGAACGCTCAGGACCCCCAGTGCCGTGGCTCCCTGCTGCCAGCCTCACCCACAAGACATTCCTTACCCCCTCCCTTCCGCCTTCTCCCTCCTCGCTCTCCCCGCCCCATCCAGCACTGGCCTCGGTCCTCCTCACTGCCCTGCTGCCCAACTGCATATATTGGCCACAGCGGCAGGAGATCTGCTTTGACCCAGAATCATGAACTCATAGAACCTCTGGAGAGAGGGACCTCAGAGGACATCAGAACTGACACTTTGGTATCTCAGAAACATCTGTCCCACATGGTTTCACACACACGTCCTGTGCAGGTGAGCCCACTCCGCTGTTAGGCATTACCGATTGCTGGAAAGATCTTCCTCATCACGTATCAGGAGCCAGCTTCCAGAATCTTCCACACACTTGGACATTATTCTTTCTTTTGGGGTCAGATAGGTTAGGTTAAAACCTTCTTACACAGAAATTCTTGTATTGGAAGATGGCTTTCTTCGACCTCAGCATCTTCTCTTTCCAGAGTAAACATCCCCAGCTCCGCATGTGGCAGGTATTCTCTTCTCACCACCAGGGACGATCCTGATGTGTGCTCTGGTTTCCCCTTAACTTGCAGAGTCCAGGTCCCAGAGCACCACTCCAGGTGGGGTTCCCCTGGGTGCTGGAGAGCTGGGCGCTGCCCTCTCAAGCTGGGGTGGGCTGACACCAGCAGACAGGCAGCTCCATCAACGTGCTGCAGTTACCATCCCATGGAGGAAGGGCTGATCGGCTCTCCCTGGGCTTCCTTCATCGATGAAATCTCTTATCTTGTTTATCCTTATTGGTTCTGCTTTCCCCACAAAATGGTGGTCCTGTGCTTATTCCCTTTAAGCCAGGAAGGTGGAGTTAGACGGGCCATGACATCAAGGTGGTTTCTTAGAAGGGGCAGGAACGAGACGGGTGACTGAGGTTTTGGGGGTCCCTCCTTCCTGTAGCACCTCCTCTCTCCTCTTAGCTCAGCTCTGGGCAGCTCTGGGGGCCCCCAAAGGCCTGAACGCTGCGCGTTAAAATACTAGGCACGTGCCTGATACCAAACCACAGGGTAGCCTGGCTGAATTCACAGGTTTCATTTGAAGAGCTGCGGGGAAAAGTAGTGTTTCAAATACTCAGGCAGTTAATGACTACAGCTTCCTTCTTCACAGACACCACTTGTCTTTAAAGACGGCTACTTCCTATGTAAATAGTGCAGAGAATTTGGTTTTGGTCTTTGGTTTCCGAGTCGGGGTGAACCTGCGGCTCATACAGGCCCCGAGCTCTCTAATCTGTCAGCTCGACCTTTATGTGGTTTTGTTTGCCAAAGCAAACTCCGTATTAATGTCCAAATATTGGGTTGGCCAAAAAGTGCCTTCAGTTTTTAAGTAAAAATACAAGGCACATTTTTCATTTTCACCAAGAACTTTATTGAACAATGTATTCACCATTTTGTTCCACTACCTTCAGACATTTTTCAGGCAACTTCATAATCTCATCTTCCTAACACTTTTTATCTTTTTGAGCAAAGAACTGTTCCAGGTGCCTTTTATAGTCTTCCAGGGAATTGAAATTTTTTCCATTAAGAGGATTTTGTAAAGACCTAAATAAATGGAAATCCGAAGGTGCAGTGTCCGGTGAATATGGCGGATGAATCAGAAGTTCCAAGCCAAGCTGCAACAGTTTTTGCCTGGTCGACAAAGAAACATGTGGTCTTGTGTTATCCTGATGGAAGATTATGAGTTTTCTGTTGACTCATTCTGGACACTTTTCTTCGAGTCCTGCTTTCAGTTGGTCTAACTGGGAGCAGTACTTGTTGGAATTAATTGCTTGGTTTTCCGGAAGGAGCTCATAATAGAGGACTCCTAATCCCACCGTATACACAACATCACCTTCTTTGGATGAAGACCGGCCTTTGGCGTGGTTGGTGGTGGTTCATTTCACTTACCCCACCATCTCTTCCATTCCACACTATTGTACAGTATCTGCTTTTCATCGTCCATCACAATTTGTTTTAAAAACAGAGCCTTTTCATTACATTGAATCGCATGCACAAATACGGTCAAGAAGGTTTTTTTCGCTTAATTTATGTGGAACCCAAACATCAAAGCAATTAACATAACCAAGCTGGTGCAAATGATTTTCAGCTCTTGATTTGGATATTTTGAGTCTGTCGGCTATCTCCCTCATGGTATAACGTTGATTGTTCTCAATTAATGTCTCGATTCGATTGTGATCAATTTCAGCTGGTCTACCCGACCATGGCACATCGTCCAGCGAGAAATCTCCAGCACAAACTTCGCAAACCACTTTTGACACATTCGATCAGTCACAGCACCTTCTCCATACACTGCACAAATCTTTTTTTGCGTTTTGGTTGCGTTTTTACCTTTCTTGAAATAATAAAGCATAATATGCCCAAAACGTTGCTTTTTCTCTTCCATCTTCAATATTAAAATGGCTATACAAAAATTCACCAGTTTTGATGTCTTTTTTTAAATGCACGCTGATATGACAGCTGTCACATACTATCTAACAAAATTGGTTTGAATGAACGTAAAGACAACCAAGTGCTACCAGACCCATCTTATGGAAACAAACAAACAAACCTTTTGGCCAACCCAATACAATCGAACTTTCATGGGCATTTAACCAAGACCCAGGAGCGAGTCAACTTGATTGGACTGCTTTCTTCAAAGAGATAGTGAACCTGGTCTGGCTAGCAGGCATACCTTTTAATGTTACATGGGTGCCACTGGAGAATGAGAAGAGAAGAATCTTTAAGAATTTTCATTTCCATAATTCTCAGCTTTTTTTTTTTTTTGAAGTTTGGATTAGTGATCAATTTCCTCCTCAACTGACTTATTATTTGTTTTTTTTCTTATTTTTTTCAGTTGCATTGGGTCTTCGTTGCTGTGTGCGGGCTTTCTCTAGTTGCAGTGAGCGGGAGCTACTCTTTGTTGTGGTGCGCGGGTTTCTCATGGCTGTGGCCTCTCTTGTTGCTGAGCTCAGGCTCTAGGTGCACGGGCTTCAGTAGTTGTGGCTCGCGGGCTCTAGAGCAAGGCTCAGTAGTTGGTGGCGCACGGGCTTAGTTGCTCTGCGGCATGTAGGATCTTCCTGGACCAGGGATCGAACAGCACAGGCTCTAGAGCACAGGCTCAGTAGTTGTGGCGCACGGGCTTAGTTGCTCTGCGGCATGTAGGATCTTCCTGGACCAGGGATCGAACCTGTGTCCCCTGCATTGGCAGGTGGATTCCCAACCATTGTGCCACTAAGGAAGTCCCGGAGCTATTATTTCTTAAGACCACTTATCCAGAGCACTGAGGGTAACACTGCCTGTAATCCTCTCGTATGCTTATGAGGTGGGGATTTCCACACAGGTATGTGTGCCAGAGTCAAAGGGAATAAATAATGCTGATGTCAATTAATCCCAAGCTGATTTTTTTTTTAAGTGTCAGAAACAGAGATTTTAATTCACAGCAAAGCCGTAAGCTTCGCCAGTGGAAGTGTTGTGCCTGAGGTTCAAAGAACTCTGGTTAGAGAGGACGGGCCCAGGACGTCTTAACTTTTTTGTGACTTCGGGGTGCAGCAGATGAAAGGGAGGGGCATCTCCTTGGAAAAACTGCTGATTCCAGATCGGGGGAGTAAATCAACATGATGAGCTGGGACATCCTGTCAGTCCGGAAAATAAGAGAGTACTGGTCATGCCGAAAGGGCAAAGGAACCCCGTAAAGATGCTCCCACTGGCCTACAACATGACAATTGGGGCACCAACAAGAATAATAACTGCAATGCATTGAAACACATGTGTATTTTAAAAATCTATTGGTTCATAATGATTTTTTAAAAAATCTCATGAAATAATCTAGGCATCAATCTTTAATACACTCTAAATTTGTTAGGTGAAATGACGATGAGGAATTCTATATTGGAGGGGTAAGGCTGACACCACCTAAATTTCCCCATCCATAAATAGAAGGGAACAGACTAAATCTCTAGGGAGCCTTTAAACATCATAATTTAAGGACTTAGTGATTTGCTAGTTGTAAATCCAAAGTCTTCTGTGTCATGCACAAAGACCCTCATAACACTTAGTATGCTACAGATCTATCACCACAGCATAAATACATATAAACTCTCCCCTCTTTCTCTCAACCTTCCACATTAATACAGGTAGGGCCAAGCTGGGTTGTGTGAGGTATATGGTTCCTGGATCAACTACTATCTATGTCCTTTTCATCTCTTTGGGTTACGACCCTCATTTATTAAGAGAAAAGTTATCAAGTACATCTCCAACAGAATTAATTCCTCTAGAAATTCTTCATCTTCCCAAGAAAGAACTTCAAGTAAAAGATGAAGGAAAGGCTTGTCGACTTCTGGTTGAAATGAAAGATGATGGCAAGTGATCAAAGTGTTGTTTATATTTGAGATTTCCTCAAGATCGAGTCTCAGAACTTAGGTTCCTTTGATTCAGGAATAGAAAGAACAGACAACTTAAGGTCGTGGTTTTCATAGGACTGGAAGTAAATTGGGGGACTTACAAGCCATATTCATTTACCCAGAGCACGCAGGAAGGGAACATAGTGTGAAGAAAATCGTGTATAACCGAGAATTAAATTGAAGAATTTACCTCTTTTCTTCATATTAATTTTAGAGGGTGAAATAATTCATTTTTAGAGGAAAAAATTCATTTGTGCTAAAAGCTAAAATAAGCAAGTGTGGAAATGAACAAAAACCATGCAATTGAGGACAAAAAAAGGCTCTCTATTCAGAGCTTGCTGTACCAAGGGAGTCAGCCCCTTGCGTTTTGGCAGAGACTCAAGGGCAGGCAGAGGAGTGGGAAGCCTTCTTAGTGGAGAAAGGCACAGCTCCAGGCATGCCCTGATGGAGGCTGCAGGCACAGGGAAGCTGGAGGCAGCTGACCAGAAGCAGGACGACCGTGTGATTGGTTAGGGCTGCAAATTTCATTTTCTATCATGGGTCCTAAACAGAGATGCTATCAGTTATTAATCAAGTTCTGGCTGTTTTAGTTCAGTTGCTGCAGGCTGTTATTTGGCTTCCTGAACTGATGGCTGCAGAAGTTCTGTCTTTATACAGTCTGGCCATCACTGTGTGTATGTTCCGTCTCTCACGAGCTAGTCATTTGTCTGAAGAATCTTTAACTACTCTCTTCAAAGAAACCAAACCAGGCTTGGTCGGAGACATAACAGCATGATGGGGAAACAGTCCCAGAGAATGATAAGACATGACATCACGTTTGGGGGTGTGGTCTCAGAGCAGGGAGAATTTGCCTTCTAGGCCATTCTCTTCCAGAATCTCCTAGGCTAGGTCTCTGAGATTGTAGTAACGCCATCAGCAAGCCGACTTACCTGGTCAGAGAACAACAGCTCCACCAATGTGAGGGGAGAAGTCTCGTAGGAGTTCTTATTCAAGAAAATTCTCTATTTTCCTTCAAATATATTTCTGCTCCATTCTCTCGGCTGTCTCTCAAGTGGACTCTTCATAGATAAGCTGGAGTTTTTCATTCTTTCCTCCATTTCTTTTAACTTTTGCCTACATTTTCCATCTCTTTATTTCTCTGTGTTGAGGTCTATGTTATGTTCCCAGATGTATTTCTCCTCTGCTGTGCTTACCCTGCAGTTTAATTTGTCTAAGGCATTTTATTTAAATGGCTGAATTTCTATTTGGTGGCTTTTCAATATCCTTGTTTTTTTTTTTTTTTTAACGTAATTCTGTATTCTTGCACCACACAATCAAATACTTCCTTTCCATACTTTTAAAACCTTTAAAACTGTAAAAATCTACTTATTTAAAAATACTTTTTAGATTTCCTTATTTTTGTGTTTCTGGGACTGAATTTTCTCCAACCCTTAGCTTTATTTGGGGAGCTCAGTTTCAGCTGCTCATCACCTCCAGGGCTTGTATCCATGACTTCTGTTCTTCCTTAGCATTAAACCCCAGTACCAAGGGGTTTATGGCATTCCGTGGACTCAACTCACGCTGAATCTCAAGGACCACCTCTCTGATTTTGAGTTCCTTCTATGACTCTAGCCTCTAGGGAGATCCCTTTCTTGCTTTGGAGCTTGGCTCTCTATCAGGCAATGGTTCTATCCAGCATATCCCTGTGTAGGAGCATCACAGAGAAGATCTGCTAAGTCTGTCATGTTGACCAGTGTCAACTAATATTTATGATGCGTCTACTGTATACCTCCTGTAGCTAGGTGATGAGGATGACAAATGAGCAAGGCACAGGCCTTTTCTTCAGGGAACCTAGAGTCCAGAGGGCCAGAGAGACAAATGAAACACTTATAATAAAATACAAGAAAGTTCAATGCTACATGGGATTCTATAGAAGCATCAAGGAGGGTGCATCTTACTCAGGCTTTAGGAAAGGTTGGGAGTCTGTGAAGAAATGCGTGTCCTTCTAAACAAAGGCTTTATTGGAAAAGATGATTTTGTAGGGAAAAGGTTTTTGGCTTTATTTTATTTTAAAAATCTGTGCGTGGGCCCCACAATGACAGTCATACACTGAAGTCCTTGCCTCGCTGGTTCCCACAGTTTAGGACTTTCCCAAGCTTCATGTTTCTTTCAACACCAGAGACATTATTTGATGAATCATTTATTCAGCAAACAGCATCCAAACAGCTATTAAGGTAGCTGCTCAAAAGATTAATTTTACTGCTGGGACATAGACGATACCCTGGAAAGATGTGGAATCATTGTCAACTGCCATTGTAAATATTTATTAGGAGGCTGTTCCCAATGACTCGGGAGGCTTTATTCTATTGTTGCTTTTTTAAGCATTAAAAAAGTGCTACTGATCTGCATATTTTTGGTAACATATGAAAATTATTACTTATATTGAAGATAAATAATCTGGGGCAACTTAAAAACAAGGGATCTGGAATGGAAGAAATATAGTGAACTATTTATAGACCCATAAGATGTTTGAGCTACATATTGCCTTGTTGGAAATCCAGTCCGATCTAATGGAAACCAGGTTTCTCACATAGCAGCATCACTGGTTTCTACTCCCTAGATGCCAGTAGCACCCCTCCCACTCCAAGTCATGACCAAATGTCCCAGACGTTGCTAAATGTCCCCAGATGAGAACTACTGGTCCACATCCTTTCTTTTAGAGATGAGAAGTGGAGGCCCTGAGAGAAAATGATGTTATGCTACACAGCTAGTTAGAGACAGTCCCTGCAATAGCGTCCCTGGTCTCCTGCTGCCTCTTCTCGGGCTCTTTCACAGAAACTGCAATGAAACCTCCAGGCTAGTATTAGTTAACTGCTCAGTCCTATTTGCAACAGAGGCCTGGGCTCAGACCCTCAAAATAATGTAGCTTCTACTGACGCCAGCGTTCCCAATGCACTTAAGAACCAAGATTTTTGTGAAATTTCAATGATACTCATTGAGCTGATTCTAAGTAATCAACATGTTCCTTCCAAGCTCACATTTTCTTTTTAAGAAAAGTACCTGTTTCTCTCTCCATCTCCTTCACCTGTGAAAAAATAAATGCCTTGAGCCAAGCCCAGAGGATTGTGTGTTTGATCATTTTCCGTGGAGCTGGTGATTGGATGACCATATGTTTGCCAAACGGTAAGTAAATCCTTACACAGCTTTTGTTCATTTGATAATTGGGTGTAATATATGCAAGGTTAAAGTTCACTTCTTGAAAACATCCAGTTTTATCTGGGATCTTTTCTTCTGGTCAGTACATTCAGACACCTGAGGAAAAAACCAGATAATCCACATTTTGAAACCCTGTGGTCCTATTTTTTAGCCTCTTATTCACCATGTTGACAAATAAGTGAGACAGCAGAGGGTGAGTGAAACCAGGCCCCAGAATGCTCTTCCTTGGGGACTGTACCACCATGACCCAGCCCTTCCTGGCTGGTGAGATGCTCCCTTAATTACAGGTTGCTTGGGGTCACTGGCAGGCCTGGCTTGGATTCTGACTCTGCAGAGCTGTTGTCTTTGAAGTCTAGCAGCTCGTGGTTGGAAAAGACCACCCGGGCCAGAAAACGGCCAGTGAAATTCAAGTTCAACTCCAATTTATGTCAGTGAGCCAGTGACGAAATTCACGAGTCTCCCTCGGCACTGCTGAGCACCTGATGGGGCAAATCCTTGCTGAGAGCCAGTGCCAGCAGCCACAGCAGGTGCTGCTTCTTGCTCGTTGTTGAAATGCCCACAGCTCTGGGAGATGGCTCAGGAATGCTGCTGACGCCACCTGAGAGCTCAGCACCTCTACTTGCTTACACTACCACTCTGCCAGTTGGTAAGAGGAAATATGTTTCCGTGCTGGGAGACGTCCTCATTGTACCAGGTGACGAATTTTGAGTTGGCTTTGTGCAGGAGCCAGAGATATCCACAGTCAAACTGAAAACTGGGGGTGGAAAACAATCGGGTCAGTGCTTCATGGTCAGGGCGTATGGAGACCCCACATACCACTGATCTCTTTCCCCTGAATTACTACATCTTCTGCATTGTGAACTGAATCTTTCTGTGATTAAGTCCAAGTAGGCAAGGGCTATCTCCTGGTCCCTTTTTGTGCACAGCACTATGCTGGATGGGGCAGCAAGCATGGGATAGCAGAAAGAGCACTGACCAAGGTGGGTCTAAAGATCACGAGTCAGGGACCTTCAAGATGGCGGAAGAGTAAGATGTGGAGATCACCTTCCTCCCCACAAATACATCAAAAATAAATCTACATGTTGGGGCTTCCCTCGTGGTGCAGTGGTTAAGAATCCACCTGCCAGTGCAGGGGACATGGTTTTGAGCCCTGGTCTAGGAAGATCCCACATGTCATGGAGCAACTAAGTCCGCAGGCCACAACTTCTGAGCCTGCGTGCCACAACTACTGAATCCCGTGCACCTAGAGCCCGTGCTCCGCAACAAGAGAAGCCACTGCAATGAGAGGTCCATGCACCACAACGAAGAGTAGCCCCCGCTCTCCGCAACTAGAGAAAGCCCGCTCGCAGCAACGAAGACCCAATGCAGTCAAAAATAAAATAGATTCAATAAATAAATTTTTAAAAATTACATCTACATGTGGAACAACTCCTACAGAACACCTACTGAATGCTGGCAGAAGACCTCAGACCTCCCAAAAGGCAAGAAAACCCCCACGTACCTGGGCAGGGCAAAAGAAGAAAGAAAAAAACAGAGACAAAAGAATAGAGACAGGACCTGTGTCTCTGGGAGGGAGCTGGGAAGGAGGAAATGTTTCCACACACTAGGAAGCCCCTTCATGGGCGGAGACTGCAGGTGGCGGAGAGGGAAGCTTCAGAGCCACAGAGGAGAGCTCAGCAACAGGGGTGCGGAGGGCAAAGTGGAGAGATTCCCACACAGAGGATCAGTGCTGACCAGCACTCACCAGCCCGAGATGCTTGTCTGCTCACCTGCCGGGGCGGGTGGGGGCTGGGAGCTGAGGCTCTGGCTTTGGAGGTCGGATCCCAGGGAGAGGACTAGGGTTGGCTGTGTGAACACAGCCTGAAAGGGGCTAGTGTGCCACGGCTGGCCAGGAGGGAGTCCAGGAAAAAGTCTGGACCCGCCGAAGAGGCAAGAGACCATTGTTTCAGGGTGCGCAAGGAGAGGGGATTCAGAGCACCGCCTAAATGAGCTCCAGAGACAGGCGTGAACCACGGCTATCATATTGGACCACAGAGATGGGCATGAAATCCTAACGCTGCCGCCACTGCAACCAAGAATCCTGTGTGCAAGCACAGGTCACTACCCACACACCCCCAAGGAGGCTGTGCAGCCCGCCACTGCCAGGGTCCCGAGATCCAGGGACAGCTTCCCTGGGAGAACATATGGTGTGCCTCAGGCTGTTGCAATATCAAGCCAGCCTCTGCCGCTGCAGGCTCGCCCCACATTCCAATTATGACTACTGTAGCCCTCCCTCTCCCCGGCCTGAGTGAGCAAGAGAGCCCTAATCAGCCGCTGCTTTACCCTCCTCCTGTCTGGGTGGGAACAGATGCCTGTGGGAAACCTACATGCAGAGGCGGGGCCAAAACCAAAGCTGAGCCCCAGGATCTGTGCGAACAAAGAAGAGAAAGGGAAATCTCTCCCAGCAGCCTCAGGAGCAGAAGATTAAACCCCACAATCAACTTGATGAACGCTGCATCTGTGGAATACCTGAATAGACAATGAATGTTCCCAAAATTGAGGCAGTGGACTTGTCTTGGGGGGTTTGCTTTCTGCATCTGAGTTGTTTCTGGTTTTTATGTTTATCTTAGTTTAGTTTTTAGTGCTTGTTATCGTTGGTGGATTTGTTTATTGGTTTGGTTGCTCTCTTCTCTTTTTATTTTTTTATTGTTTTTTTAAATTTTTATTATTTTTAAATATATTTTTAAATTTTATTTTACTTTTTTCCTTTTTGTGAGTGTGTATGTGTACGTTTCTTTGTGTGATTTTGTCTGTTTAGTTTTGCTTTAACCATTTGGTTTGTGGCTCTAACTGTTCAGTTTTTTTTTCTTTTCTCCTTTTTTCTTCCTTTTCTTTTGAGCCGTGTGGCTGGCAGGGTCTTGGTGCTCTGGCCGGGTGTCAGGCCTGAGCCTCTGAGGTGGGAGAGCCGAGTCCAGCACATTAGACCACCAGAGACCTCCCGGCCCCATGTAATATCAATCAGCGAGAGCTATCCCAGAAATCTCTGTCTGAACGCTAAGACCCAGCTCCACCCAACAGCTGGCAATCTCCAGTGCTGGACGCCTCATGCCAAAGAACTAGCAAGACAGGAACACAACCCCACCCATCATCAGAGAGGCTGCCTAAAGTCATACTAAGTTCAGAGACACCCCAAAACACACCACCAGATGTGGACCTGCCCACAAGAAGAACAATATCCAACCCCACCCACCAGAACACAGGCACCAGTCCCCTCAACCAGGAAGCATACATAAGCCACTGAACCAAACTCACCCTCTGGGGGCCAAAAACAACAGGAACTACGAACCTGCAGCCTCCAAAAAGGAGACCACAAACACAGTAAGTTAAACAAAATGAAAAAACAGAGAAATATGCAGCAGATGAAGGAGCAAGGTAAAACTCCACCAGACCAAACAAATGAAGAGGAAATAGGCAGTCTACCTGAAAAAGAATTCAGAGGAATGAGAATAAAGATATCCAAAATCTTGGAAATAGAATGGAGAAAATACAACAAATGTTTAACAAGGACCTAAAAGAACTAAAGAGCAAACAAACAATGATGAATAACACAATAAATGAAATTAAAAATTCTCTAGCAGGAATCAATAGCAGAATAACTGAGGCAAAAGAACGAATAAGTGAGCTGGAAGACAAAATAGTGGAAATAACTGCCACAGAGCAGAAAAAAGATAAAAGAATGAAAAGAATTGAGGACAGTCTCAGAGACCTCTGGCACAAGATTAAACACACCAACATTCAAATAATAGGGGACCCAGAAGAAGAAGAGAAAAAGAGAGGGTCTGAGAAAATATTTGAAGAGATTATAGTTGAACACTTCCTTAACATGGGAAAGGAAATAGTCAATCAAGTCCAGGAAGCACAGAAAGTCCCTTACAGGATAAATCCAAGGAGAAACACACCAAGATACATATTAATCACTGTCAAAAATTAAATACAAAGAAAAAATATTAAAAGCAGTAAGGGAAAAGCAACAAATAACATAGAAGGGAATCCCCATAAAGTTAACAGCTGATCTTTCAGCAGAAACTCTGCAAGCCAGAAGGGAGTGGCAGGAGATATTTAAAGTGATGAAAGGGAAAATCCTACAGCCAAGATTACTCTACCCGGCAAAGATCTGATTCAGATTCGATGGAGAAATTAAAACCTTTACAGATAAGCAAAAGTTAAGAGAATTCAGCATCACCAAACCAGCTTTACAACAAATGCTAAAGGAACTTCTCTAGGCAGGAAACATGAGAGAAGGAAAAGACCTACAATAACAAGCCCAAAACAATTAAGAAAATGGTAATAGGAACATACCTATCAATAACTACCTTAAATGCAAATGGATTAAATGCTCCAACCAAAAGACACAGACTGGCTGAATGGATACAAAAACAAGACCCATATATATGCTGTCTACAAGAGACCCACTTCAGACCTAGGGACACATACAGACAGAAAGTGAGGGGATGGAAAAAGATATTCCACGCAGATGGAAATCAAAAGAAAGCTGGAGTAGCAATACTCATATCAGACAAAATAGACTTTAAAATAAAGATGGGGGCTTCCCTGGTGGTGCAGTGGTTGAGAGTCCGCCTGCCGATGCAGGGGACGCGGGTTCGTGCCCCGGTCCGGGAAGATCCCACATGCCGCGGAGCAGCTGGGCCCGTGAGCCGTGGCCGCTTGAGCCTGCGCGTCCAGAAGCCTGTGCTCCGCAACGGGAGAGGCCACAACAGCGAGAGGCCCGCGTACCGCAAAATAAATAAATAAAAGTTTAAAAAAAATAAAATAAAATAAAATAAAATAAAGATGATTACAAGAGACAAAGAAGGACACTACATTATGATCAAGGGATCAATCCAAGAAGAAGATATAACAATTGTAAATATTTATGCACCCAACATAGGAGCACCTCAATACATAAGGCAAATGTTAACGGCCATAAAAGGGGATAATGACAGTAACACAATAGTCAGAGGGGACTTTAACACCCCGCTTTCACCAATGGACAGATCATCCAAAATGAAAATAAATAAGGAAACACAAGCTTTAAATGACACATTAGACCAGAGGGACTTAATTGATATTTATAGGGCATTCCATCCAAAAGCAGCAGAATACACTTTCTTCTCACGTGCTCATGGAACATTCTCCAGGATAGATCATATCTTGAGTCACAAATCAAGCCTTGGTAAATTTAAGAAAATTGAAATTGCATCAAGTATCTTTTCTGACCACAACGCTATGAGACTAGATATCAATTACATGAAAAAAACTGTAAAAAATACAAACACATAGAGGCTAAACAATACACTACTAAATAACCTAGAGATCACTGAAGAAATCAAAGAGGAAGTAAAAAAATACCTAGAAACAAATGGCAATGAAAACACAATGACCCAAAACCTATGGGATGCAGCAAAAGCTGTTCTAAAAGGGAAATTTATAGCAATACAACCGTACCTCAAGAAACAAGAAAAATATCCAATAAGCAATGTAACCTCACACCTAAAGCAATCAGAGAAAGAAGAAGAAAAACAACAACAAAGAAACACCCCCCAAAGTTAGAAGAAGGAAAGAAATCATAAAGATCAAATCAGGGCTTCCTTGGTGGCGCAGTGGTTAAGAATCTGCCTGCCAATGCAAGGGACACAGTTTCGTGCCCTGGCCCGGGAAGATACCACATGTCATGGAACAACTAAGCCCATATCCACAACTACTGAGCCTGAGCCCTAGAGCCCGCAAGCCACAACTACTGAGCTCACGTGCCACAACTATTGAAGCCTGCACACCTAGAGCCAATGATCCGCAATGAGAAGCCCGCGCACCACAACGAAGAGTAGACCCCACTCACCACAACTAGAGAAAGCCTGCGCATAGCAACAAAAACCCAACACAGGGCTTCCCTGGTGGCGCAGTGGTTGGGAGTCCGCCTGCTGATGCGGGGGACGCGGGTTCGTGCCCTGGTCCGGGGGGATCCCGCACGCTGCAGAGCGGCTGGGACCGTGAGCCATGGCCGCTGAGCCTGTGCATCCGGAGTCTGTGCTCCGCGGCGGGAGAGGCTGCAGCGGTGAGAGGCCCGCGTACCACAAAAAACAAAACAAAAGAAAACAAAAAAAAACCCAACACAGCCAAAAAAATAAAAATAATTAATTTTAAAAAAAGATCAAATCAGAAATAAATGAAAAAAAATGAATGAAACAGTAGCAAAGATCAACAAAAGTAAAATCTGGTTCTTTGAGAGGATAAACAAAATTGATAAACCATTAGCCAGACTCATCAAGAATAAAAGGGAGAAGACTCAAATCAACAGAATTAGAAATGAAAAAGGAGAAGTAACAGCTGACACTGCAGACATACAAAGGATCATAAGTGATTACTATAAGCAACTATATGCCAATAAAATGGACAACCTGGAAGAAATGGACAAATTCTTAGAAAAGTACAACCTTCCCAGACAGAACCAGGAAGAAATAGAAAACATGAACAGACCAGTCACAGCACTGAAATTGAAACTGTGATTAAAAATCTTCCAACAAACAAAAGCCCAGGACCAGATGGCTTCACAGGTGAATTCTATCAAACATTTAGAGAAGAGCTAACACCTATCCTTCTCAAACTCTCCCAAAGTATAGCAGAGGGAGGAACACACCCAAACTCATTCTATGAGGCTACCATCACCCTGATACCAAAACCAAAGATGTCACAAAAAAAGAAAACTACAGGCCAATATCACTGATGAACATAGATGTAAAAATCTTCAACAAAATACTAGCAAACAGAATCCAACAGCACATTAAAAGGATCATACACCATGATCAAGTGGGGTTTATCCCAGGAAACCAAGGATTCTTTAATATATGGAAATTAATCAATGTGATACACCATATTAACAAACTGAAGAATAAAAACCATTTGATCATCTCAACAGATGCAGAAAAAGCTTTCAACAAAATTCAACAACTATTTATGATAAAAACCCTCCAGAAAGTAGGCATAGAGGGAACCTACCTCAACATAATAAAGGCCATATATGACAAACCCACAGCCACCATTGTTCTCAATGGTGAAAAACTGAAACCATTTCCTCTAAGATCAGGAACAAGACAAGGTTGCCCACTCTCACCACTATTATTCAATATAGTTTTGGAAATTTTAGCCATGGCAATCAGTGAAGAAAAAGAAATAAAAGGAATCCAAATCGGAAAAGAAGAAGTAAAACTGTCACTGTTTGCAGATGACATGATACCATACATAGAGAATCCTAAAGATGCCACCAGAAAACTACTAGAGCTAATCAATGAATTTGGTAAAGTAGCAAGATACAAAATCAATGCATAGAAGTCTCTTGCATTCCTATACACTAACGATGAAAAATATGAAAGAGAAATTAAGGAAACACTCCCCTTTACCATTGCAGCAAAAAGAATAAAATACCTAGGAATAAACCTACCTAAGGAAACAAAAGACCTGTATGCAGACAACTATAAGACACTGATGTAAGAAATTAAGGACAATACAAACAGATGGAGAGACATACCATGTTCTTGGATTACAAGAATCAACATTGTGAAAATGACTATACTACCAAAAGCAATCTACAGATTCAATGCAATCCCTATCAAATTACCAATGGCATTTTTCACAGAACTAGAACAAAAAATTTTACAATTTGTGTGGAAACACAAAGACTCCGAATAGCCCGAGCAATCTTGAGAAAGAAAAATGGAGCTGGAGGAATCAGGCTCCCTGACTTCAGACTATACTACAAAGCTACAGTAATCAAGACAGTATGGTACTGGCACAAAAACAGAAATATAGATCACTGGAACAGGATAGAAAGCCCAGAGATAAACCCATGCACAAATGGTCACCTTATCTTTGATAAAGGAGGCAAGAGTATACAGTGGAGAAAAGACAGCCTCTTCAATAAGTGGTGCTGGGAAAAGTGTATAGCTACATGTAAAAGAATGAAATTAGAACACTCCCTAGCACCATACACTAAAATAAACTCAAAATGCATTAAATACCTAAGTGTAGGCCAGACACTATAAAACTCTTAGAGGACAACACAGGCAGAACACTCTCTGACATAAATCACAGCAAGAGCCTTTTTGACCCACTTCCTAGAGAAATGGAAATAAAAACAAAAATAAATAAATGGGGGACTTCCCTGGTGACGCAGTGGTTAAGAATCCACTTGCCACTGCAGGGGACATGGGTTTGAGCCCTGGTCCGGGAAGATCCCACATGCCATGGAGCAACTAAGCCCGTGCGCCACAACTACCAAGCCTGTGCTCTAGAGCCCACGAGCCACAACTACTGAGCCCACACGCCGCAACTACTGAAGCCCATGCACCGAGAGCCTGTGCTCCGCAACAAGAGAAGCTACTGCAATGAGAAGGCCACACACCGCACCAAAGAGTAGCTCCTGCTCGCCACAACCAGAGAAAGCCTGCGTGCAGCAACGAAGACCCAATGCAGCCAAAAAATAAATTTAAAAATTAAAAACAAACAAACAAAACAATGGGACCTAATGAAACTTAAAAGCTCTTCCACAGCAAAGGAAACCATAAACAAGACAAAAAGACAACCCTTGAATGGGAGACAATATTTGCCAATGAAGCAACTGACAAAAAATTAATCTCCAAAATATACAAGCAGCTCACGCAGCTCAATATCAAAAAATCAAACAACCCAATCCAAAAATGGGTGGAAGACCTAAATAGACATTTCTCCAAAGAAGATATACAAATTGTCAACAAACACATGAAAGGATACTCAACGTCACTAATCATTAAAGAAATGCACATCAAAACCACAATGAGGTATTACCTCGCACCGGTCAGAATGGCCATCATCAAAAAATCAACAAACAATAAATGCTAGAGAGGGTGTGGAGAAAAGGGAACCCTCTTGCACTGTTGGTGGGAATGTAAATTGATACAGCCACTTTGGAGAACAGTATGGAGGTTCCTTAAAAAAACTGAAAATTGAGCTACCATATGACCCAGCAATCCCACTACTGGGCACATACCCTGAGAAAACCATAATTCAAAAACAGACATGTACCACAATGTTCATTGCAGCACTGTTTACAATAGCCAGGACATGGAAGCAACCTAGGTGTCCATCGACAGATGAATGGATAAAGAAGATGTGGCACATATATGCAATGGAATATTACTCAGCCATAAAACGAAATGAAATTGAGTTATTTGTAGTGAGGTGGGTGGTCCTAGAGTCTGTCATACAGGGTGAAGTAAGTCAGAAAGAGAAAAACAAATACCGTATGCTAATGCATATATATGGAATCTAAAAAAAAAAAAAATGGTTCTGATGAACCTAGGGGCAGGACAGGAATAAAGACGCAGACGTAGAGAATGGACTTGAGGACACCGGGAGTCGGGAGGGTAAGCTGGGACAAAGTGAGAAATTAGCAGTGACATATATACACTACCAGATGTAAAATAGATACCTAGTGGGAAGCTGCTGCATAGCACAGGGACATCAGGTTGGTGTTTTGTGACCACCTAGAGGGGTGGGATAGGGAGGGTTGGAGGGAGACTCAAGAGGGTGGGGGATATGGGGATATATGTATAAGGATAGCTGATCCACTTTGCTATACGGCAGAAACTAACACGACATTGTAAAGCAATTATATTCCAATAAAGATGTTAAAAAAATAAATAAAGATGAGGAGTCCATTCAGACTCTGACAGTTTTATAAGTCTGTGTAAGTAGCTCAGTAGCTGGGGGTCAGGGAGGGGCAGGTGGACAGTAAAGCTCATGTCCTACGAATCCTTGACAGGCAGGGAGTTTGCTCCTGCACCTCCTTGTCTTCCACACCTTAGAGCCCCCTGCCCCCAGCCTCTGCCTACTGGGCATCAGCAGCTCTGTAGCACCTGGCCAAGCTCTCTGCTTCTTAGGCATCTTCCCCCTCGAAGGTGGCTGCTCTCACCCCCATGCTCCTTCTCTTTGCTGCCCATGTCAGGACCCAGAGATGGTCCAGCCTATTTTTCTCCGCAGCTCTGCTTACCAATTTACAGGGTGGCAGAAGCCACAACTGAATGAATATTAAATTATACAATGCAGAACTTCTTAAAGTTTCCTCCCCGAAAAGCACTCTTTTTGCCCAGACTGGATCCATTTTAGTTGCAGCTAAAACCGGACTCTGTCTCTCCCACCCACCCCTCTGTTGTTAACCAGAAAGGAGTGTTTCATTTTCAATTTTTTTCTCTAGCAATTTTTTTAATCTTATATTTCTTTGGCTGCTACCAATTTTCAAACAGACAACTAATCAAGTAGCAAGTGAAGTCATTTTAGTTTTAAGCTTGAAATGTCTCTATTAACAGCCTTTTTAAAACGGGTTCAGATTTTCAACGTTTTGAAAGGCATTTTGAAGCAAGCTTGCAAGCTAAGACCCCTGAACTCTGAGTTAATGGCAAGTCCTTTTTTCCCGTTGTTCAGGCCAAAAAACCTTAACGTCAGTCTTGACCTCTATTTCTTTTGCACACACAGGTAACCCATTAGCTCCAGCTGGCAAAATGAGCAGAATCGGACACTTCTCACCACCTTCCCTGCCACCGCCCTGGCCCAAGCCACCATGCTCTCTCACCGGGATTGTGGCGAGGCTCCTCTACCTGGTTTCACTGCTTCCCCGGGGCCTTTTACCATCTATTTCCACCTCCACGGCTCTTCTTCTTGCTCTAGAATAAGACCTTCGGGTCTCCCCACCTTACCCCACACTCGCGCACACTATCCCCTACCCGCTGCTTTCCTCACTGACCCCCCCCCTCTGCTCTCCAGCGCCCCCTGCAGGACCTTGCTTCAGCTGGAAAACCGACGGAAGCGTACAAATAAATCTTGTACCACTTTTTATTTGCTTATTAGCTATCCATCTATCTCCTTTTGTGAAGTGTCTGGTCAAATATTTTGCCCATCTTTTATCGCTTGTTTTCTTATTGTTCAGTTTTGGGAGTTCTTTGCACATTCTTGATACAAGTTCTTTATCAGCTATGATTTGCAAATATTTTCTCCAGGTCTGTGGTTTATCATCTCATTCTCTTAATAATATCTTTTAAAGAGCAGAAATTTTTATTTTTGATAGAGTCCAACTTATCAATTTTTTTCTTTTATAGATGGTGATTTTGATGTCATATCTAAGAAATATTTGCCTACCCAAGATCACAAAGATTTTCTCTGATGATTTCTTCTACAAATTTTGTAATTTTAGGTTTTGGTCATATATCTACTGTGTGATAATGTGTAGACTGAATCCATGATTCTTTTTGAGCTAATTTTTATATCCAATGTGAGGTATGTGTCAAAGTTAATTTCTTGGCAAATGGATATATCCTATTGCTCCAACATCATTTGTTGAAAAATCTCTGCTTTCTCTACTGAAATGCCTTTCCACCTTTGTCACAATCTCTTGTCCATCAGTGTATGGGTCTATTTCTGGACACTGGACTCCTCCATTGACCTATTTGGCTATCTCTATGCCAATACCACATTGCCTTGATTAGTGTAGCTTTATAATAAATTTTTTTTTTTTTTTTTGGCCATGCCACACGGCTTGTGCGATCCTAGTTCCCTGACCAGGGATTGAACCCCGGGCCCTCGGCAGTGAAAGCGTGGAGTACCTAACCACTGGACCGCCAGGGAATTCTCTATAATGATCTTGAAATCAAGTAGTGTTAGTTCTCCAACTTTGCTCTTTTCCAAAGTTCTTCGCCTATTCTAGGTCCTCGGCATTTCCATATGAATGCTAGAATTCCCTTGTGAAATTCTACAGAAAAGCCGTCTGGAATTTGCTGGAGATTGTGTTGAATCTGAGGATCAATTTAGCACAAGTTAAAATTTTAACAATATTGTCTTCCAATGTATGAAAAGGGCATCTCTCTCTCTTAGGTCTTCTTTAAGTTTTCTCATCATTCTTTTGCAAGCTCTCAATATAGAGGTCTTGCTTATCTTTTGTCAAATTTTTCTCTAAATATTTCTTATTGTTGGTGCTATTTTAAAAGATGTTTAATTTTAATTGTTATATCTCACCTAGAAACACTCTTGCACAGATGCATTAAAGGATATGTATAAAGACCAAAAAAAAATTTAATTGTTGATTGGTGCTAGTATATAAACATATTTTGCATACTTATCCTGTATCTTGCAACAATGATAAAATCCGTTATTAGTTTTAGTAGCTATTTTTAATGGTTTATTTCTGTGTTTGTGTATATAACATCTTTAATTATTTTTTAAAATTTACTTTTGGCTCTGTTGGGTCTTCGTTGCTGTGCAAGGGCTTTCCTCATTGCAGTTGCTTCTCTTGCTGCAGAGCATGGGCTCTAGGCGCACTGGCTTCAGTATTTGTGGCATGCGGGCTCAGTAGTTGTGGCGCACAGGGCTGAGTTGCTCCATGACATGTGGGATCTTCCGGGACCAGGGCTCGAATCTGTGTCCCTGCACTGACAGGCAGATTCCTTTTTTTTTTTAAATTTATTTATTTTTTGCTCCATTGGGTCTTCGTTGCTGCTCGAGGGCTTTCTCTAGTTGCCGTGAGCAGGGGCTACTCTTCGTTGCGGTGCACAGGCTTCTCATTGCCGTGGCTTCTCTTGTTGTGGAGCAGGGGCTCTAGGTGTGCGGGCTTCAATAGTCGTGGCACACGGGCTCAGTAGTTGTGGCACTTGGGCTCAGTAGTTGTGGCTCACAGGCTCTAGAGCACAGGCTCAGTAGTTGTGGCACACGGGCTTAGTTGTTCCGCGGGCATGTGGGATCTTCCAGGACCAGGGCTCGAACCCGTGTCCCCTGCATTGGCAGGTGGATTCTTAACCACTGCGCCACCAGGGAAGTCCAACTTAGTAGGTTTTTTTTTTTTTAATTGTAGATTTCACCATAGACAACCAAATCATCTGCAAATAAAGACAGTTTACTTTTTCTTTTCCAGTCTGGATGTTTTTTTATTTCTTTTTCTTGCTTGATTGAGCTGGATAGAATCTCCAGTACAATTCTGAATAGAAGTGGATAGAAGAGACATCTTGTTTTGTTACTAATCTTAGGAGTAAAGCAATTAGTATTTCACAGTTAATTATGATATAACTGCAGGTTATTCATAGACCCTCATTATCAGATTAAGAAAGTTCCCTTCTATTCTTAATTTGCTAAGAGTTTTTTTTTTTAAATCACAAATGGATGTTGGATTTTGTTAAATGATTTTCTGCCTCTATTGATATGATCATAAGATTTTTCAATTTTAGTTTGTTAACATGGTAAATTACATTGATTGATTTTTGAATATTAAACCAAGCAAAAATTCCTTGAATGTATTCCCCTTCGTCATGATATGTTATCTTTTTTGCTAGATGGTCAAATTTTGTTTATTAAAATTTTGTTTAGAATTTTTGCATCTATATTCATGTGGGATATTGATCTATAGTTTTCTTGTGATATCACTGTATGTTTTTGGTATTAGGGTAATGCTGGTCTCGTAGGATAGATTGGCAAGTATTCCTTTTTGAATTTCTGGAAAAACTTGTGCAGAGTTGCCATTATTTCTTCCTTAAATATTTGTTAGAATGCATCAATGAAAACACCTGGACCTGGAAATTTTATTGAGACAGTTTTAACTACAAATTCAATTTTAAAAACAGATATAAGGCTATTCAGGTTATCTATTTCTTCTTGAGTGAGTTTTGGTTTTATATGTCTTTCAAAGAATTTGTCCATTTCATCTAAGTTGCAGAATTTATAAGCATGAAGTTGTTCATAATACTGTAGTCTTTTATTATCTTTTTAATACTTGTTGACTCTGTTGTGCTGTCACCTCTCTCACTGCTGATATTGGACCTTGTGTTTTTTCTTTTCTTTTTGCCCAATCAGTCTGGATAGACGTTTATCAGTTTTATTAATTTTCTCTGAGAACCAGCTTTTGGTTTCATTAATTTTCTCTATTCTTTAACTATTTTCTATTTCATTGATTTTGCTCTGATTTTTAAATTATTTTCTATTTTCTGCTTACTTTGGGTTTAATTTGCTCTTCTTTTTCTGGTTTCTTAAGATGAGATCTGAGGTTATTGATTTGAGACCTTATGTCCTTTTAAATATAGGTGTTTAGTGCTACAAATTTTCCTAGAAATACAGCTTTAATGTCACTCCACAGAATTTGGACTATTATGCTTTCATTTTCATTCAGTTCAAAATAATTCCTAACTTTCCTTTCAGTTTCTTCTTCATTGAATCATGGAATATTTAGAAATGTGTTATTTAATTTCCAAATATTTGGGTATTTTCCAGTGATCTTTTTGTTATTGATTTCTAATTTAATTTCATTGTGATCAGAGAAAATACTTTGACTTGAATTCTTTTAAATTTATCAAGACATATTTTATGGCACAGAATGTGACTATCTTGGTAAATGCTTTGTATACACTTTGTATACACAGGAATGTGTAGTCTGCTATTGTTGGGCAGAGTGTTCTAAAAATGACAATTAGGTCAGTTTGGTTGATAATGTTCATAATGTAAGGCTATAGTTCCTAAATAATATCATTTTGTTTCTGTTTACTTGTTCAATTATTGAGAAAGTACTACTTAAATCTCTGACTATTATCATATATTTGTGTATTTCTCCTTCCACATCTACCATTTTTCTTCATTTTTATTTTTTTGAAGTTCTATTGTTAGGTACATAAACTTTTAGGATCGTTCTCTTGATAAGTTAACTCTTTATCTTATTGAAATTACCCTTTTACCTCTGGTAATATATATGCTCTATAACTTACGTTGTTTGATATTAATATCCACTCCAGCTATTTTTTTGACTAGGGTTAACTAACCACCCATACTTTTCCTTTTAACCTATTTGTTTTTTTTATATATAGGGTGTGTTTCTTATAAGCAGCATTTAATTGGATTTTACTTTATTTATGCCCCCTGACAATCTGTGCCTTTTAACTGAGATCTTTAGATAATTTACATTTAATGTGATAATTTATATGACTAGATTTAAGTCTGTCACCTTGCTATTTATCCCATCTGTTTTTTATTCCCTTTTTCCTGTGTTCTCCCTTCTCTTGGATTAATTGCTTGTTATTGTTCCCTTTAGTCTCTTTTGTTGACTTATTAGCTAAAACTTTTTGTTTTGCTATTTGGTGGTTGCTTTAGGGTTTATAGTATACATATGTCAAGTGTTATTATATGACTTCCATATAGCATAAGCATGTACAATATTAGAACCCCTTGCTTTCATGCTACTGTTAATACACATTTTTACTTAAACCCCACATCTTGTAAAATCAACAATTTGTTTGTTTGTTTAAAAGTTTTAAAAGTTAAAAAGTTTCTTTTAAAAGTTAAAGAATAACTTATTTTTGCTTAAAATGTCAGTAATATTTTACACAGATTTAAATAATAAGATAACAGTTTTACATATTTACCAATGTAATATTATTCTTGGTACCCTTTATTCCTTTCTCTACTGGGTGTGATTTTTGCCTCTTGGGACGTTTGGCAATGTCTGGACACATTTTTTGGTTATCAACACTGAGGGAGGCTACTATTAAGCATCTAGAGGGTAGAGGCCAGGGATGTTGACAAACATCCTACAGTGCACGGGACAGCTTCCCCACAACAAAGAACTATCCAGCTCCAAATGCCAACAGTGCCAAGCTTGAAAAGACACTGGTGTGAATCTGTATTTCCATTTGCTTTCACTCTCATTCTGCCTGAAGAGATTTCATTAAAATTTCTTGTAATGTGGCTCTGAAGGTGAGTTTTTTCAACTTAGAATTTAGAGTTTTTGTTTTAATTTTGCCTTCATTTTTGAAAGGCATTTTTTTGGAAATAGAATTTTAGCTTGAGTTTTTTTTTTTTTTTTTTCTCTCAGTCCAGGCATATCTCGTTTTATTGCTTTATTATACTTTGCAGATACTGCAGGGTTTTTGTTGTTGTTGTTGTTGTTGTTTTTGTTTTTTTGTTTTCTACAAATAGAAGGTTTGTGGCAATCCTATGTCAAGCAAGTCTATTGGCACCATTTTTCCAACAGCTTTTGCTCACTTCATGTCTGTGTGTCATATTTTGGTAATCCTCACAATATTTTAAATATTTTCGTTATTATTATATTTGTTAGAGTGATCTGTGATCTGTGATCTTTAATGTTACTATTGCAAAAAGATTACAACTTGCTGAAGCCTTAGATGACAGTTAGCATTTTTTAGCAATAAAGTATTTTTAAATTAAGGTATGTACATTGTTCTTTTAGACTGTTGCTATTGCACACTTAGTAGATTACAATGTAGTGTAAACATAATATTTATAGGCACCAGGAAACCAAAAAATTCGTGTGATTTGCTTTATTGTGGTGGTCTGGAACAGAATCTGCAATATCTCCTAGATGTGCCTGTACTTTAAAGATGTTGCTCCACTATCTTCTTGCTTGCATTGCTTCCAAAAAGAAATCTGCTGTCATCCTTATCTTTGTTCCTCACTATATACACCATGTCTTTTTTCTTCAGCTGCTTTTCTGATTTTTTTCTTTATCAGTGGCTTGTGAAATTTGATTATGAAGTAACCTGGTGTGATCTTTTTCATGTTTTGTGCTCACGCATTTTCTGTCCTTCTTTCTCTAACTGCTTGAGGTGCAAGGTTAGGTTGTTTATTTGAGATGTTTCCTGCTTCTTAAGGTGGGCCTGTATTGCTATAAACTTCCCTCTTAGAACTGCTTTTGCTGCATCCCATAGGTTTTGGGTCGTTGTATCTCCATTGTCATTTGTTTCTAGGTATTTTTTAATTTCCTCTTTGATTTCTTCAGTGATCACTTCGTTATTAAGTAGTGTATTGTTTAGCCTCCATGTGTTTGTATTTTTTACAGCTCTTTTCCTATAATTGATATCTAGTCTCATGGCGTTGTGGTCGGAAAAGATACTTGATACAATTTCAATTTTCTTAAATTTACCAAGGCTTGATTTGTGACCCAAGATATGATCTATCCTGGAGAATGTTCCATGAGCACTTGAGAAAAATGTGTATTCTGTTGTTTTTGGATGGAGTGTCCTATAAATATCAATTAAGTCCATCCTGTTTAATGTATCATTTAAAGCTTGTGTTTCCTTATTTATTTTCATTTTGGATGATCTGTCCATTGGTGAAAGTGGGGTGTTGAAGTCCCCTACTATGAATGTGTTACTGTCGATTTCCCCTTTTATGGCTGCTAGTTTTTGCCTTATGTATTGAGGTGCTCCTATGTTGGGTGCATAAATATTTACAATTGTTATATCTTCTTCTTGGATCGATCCCTTAATCATTATGTAGTGTCCTTCTTTGTCTCTTCTGATAGTCCTTATTTTAAAGTCTATTTTGTCTGATATGAGAATTGCTACTCCAGCTTTCTTTTGGTTTCCATTTGCATGGAATATCTTTTTCCATCCCCTTACTTTCAGTCTGTATGTGTCTCTAGGTCTGAAGTGGGTCTCTTGTAGACAGCATATATATGGGTCTTGTTTTTGTATCCATTCAGCCAATCTGTGTCTTTTGGTGGGAGCATTTAGTCCATTTACATTTAAGGTAATTATCGATATGTATGTTCCTATTCCCATTTTCTAAATTGTTTTGGGTTCGTTATTATAGGACTTTTCCTTCTCTTGTGTTTTTGTCTAGAGAAGTTCCTTTAGCATTTGTTGTAAAGCTGGTTTGGTGGTGCTGAACTCTCTCAGCTTTTGCTTGTCTGTAAAGGTTTTAATTTCTCCATCAAATCTGAATGAGATCCTTGCTGGGTAGAGTAATCTTGGTTGCAGGTTTTTCTCCTTCATCACTTTCAGTATGTCCTGCCACTCCCTTCTGGCTTGTAGAGTTTCTGCTGAGAGATCAGCTGTTAACCTTATGGGGATTCCCTTGTGTGTTATTTGTTGTTTTTCCCTTGCTGCTTTTAATATGCTTTCTTTGTATTTAGTTTTTGACAGTTTGATTAATATGTGTCTTGGCGTATTTCTCCTTGAATTTATCCTGTATGGGACTCTCTGTGCTTCCTGGACTTGATTAACGATTTCCTTTCCCATATTAGGGAAGTTTTCAACTATAATCTCTTCAAATATTTTCTCAGTCCCTTTCTTTTTCTCTTCTTCTTCTGGAACCCCTATAATTCGAATGTTGGTGCGTTTAATGTTGTCCCAGAGGTCTCTGAGACTGTCCTCAGTTCTTTTCATTCTTTTTTCTTTATTCTGCTCTGCAGTAGTTATTTCCACTATTTTATCTTCCAGGTCACTTATCCGTTCTTCTGCCTCATTTATTCTGCTATTGATCCCATCTAGAGTATTTTTCATTTCATTTATTGTGTTGTTCATCATTGTCTGTTTCATCTTTATTTCTTCTAGGTCCTTGTTAACTGCTTCTTGCATTTTGTCCATTCTATTTCCAAGATTTTGGATCATCTTTACTATCATTATTCTGAACTCTTTTTCAGGTAGACTGCCTATTTCCTCTTCATTTGTTAGGTCTGGTGGGTTTTTATCCTGCTCCTTCATCTGCTGTGTGTTTTTCTGTCTTCTCATTTTGCTTATCTTACTGTGATTGGGTTCACCTTTTTGCAGGCTGCAAGTTCGTAGCTCCCGTTGTTTTTGATGTCTGTCTCCAGTGGCTAAGGTTGGTTCAGTGGGTTGTGTAGGCTTCCTGGTGGAGGGGACTAGTGGCTGTGTTGTGGTGTATGAGGCTAGATCTTGTCTCTCTAGTGGGCAGGTCCACGTCTGGTGGTGTGTTTTGGGGTGTCTGTGGACTTATTATGATTTTAGGCAGCCTCTCTGCTAGTGGGTGGGGTTGTGTTCCTGTTTTGCTATATGGTTGGCATAGGTTGTCCAGCACTGTAGCTTGCTGGTCGTTGAGTGAAGCTGGGTGCTGGTGTTGAGATGGAGATCTCTGGGAGATTTTCGCCGTTTGATATTATGTGGGGCTGGGAGGTCTCTTCTTGACGAGTGTTCTGAAGTTGGCTCTCCCACCTCAGAGGCAGAGTCCTGACTCCTGGCTGGAGCAGCAAGAGCCTTTCATCCACTCGGCTCAGAATAAAAGGGAGAGAAAGTAGAGAGAATTAGTAGAAGTAGGAGGAAATAGGAAAGAAAGAAAGAAAGCAAGAAAGAAAGGAGGGAAGGAAGGAAGGAGGGAAGGAAGAAAGAAAGAAAGAAGAAAAGAAAGGAAGAAGGCAAGAAGGAAAGAAAGGAGGGAGGGAGGGAGGAGGGAAGGAAGGAAGGAATGAGGGAAGGAAGGAAAAAATACAGAAAGAAAGAAGATACAGTAAAATAAAATAAAGTATAATAAAGTTATTGAATTAAAAAAATAATTATTTAGAGGAAAAAAAAAAGGGAAGGATAGAACCTTAGGACAAATGGTGGAAGCAAAGTTATAGAGACAAAATCTTACATAGAAGCATACACATATACCCTCACAAAAAGAGGTAAAGTGGAAAAAATCATAAAACTTGCTCTCCAAGTCCACCTCCTCAATTTGGGACGATTCGTTGTCTCAAAAAGGGAAGGAAGGAAGGAAAGATAGAAAGAAGGTAAAGTATAACAGAGTTCTTTAAATTAAAATTAATTATTAAGAAAAAAATTAAAAAAAAAAATGGTCGGATAGAACGCTGGGACAAATGGTGGAAGCAAACCTATACAGACAAGATCTCACACAGAAGCATACACATACACATTCACAAAAAGAGGAAAAGGGGAAAAAATCATAGATCTTGCTCTAGAAGTCCGCCTCCTCAATTTGGGATGATTCGCTGTCTATTCATGTATTCCACAGAGGCAGGGTACATCAAATTGATTGTGTAGCTTTAATCCGCTGTTTCTGAGGCTGCTGGGAGAGATTTCCCTTTTTCTTCTTTGTTCTCACAGCTCACAGGGGCTCAGCTTTCGACTTGGCCCTGCCTCTGCGTGTAGGTCGCTGGAGGGCGTCTGCTTTTTGCTCAGACTTTCCCCGGACTCCCTCCCGGCTAGCCGTGGCGCACTAGCCCCCTGCAGGCTGTATTCACGCCGCCAACCCCAGTCCTCTCCCTGCGCTCCGACCAAAACCCGAGCCTCAGCTCGAAGCCCCGCCCGCCCCGGCGGGGGAGCACACAAGCCTCTCGGGCTGGTGAGCGCCGGTCGGCCCCGATCCTCTGTGCGGGAATCTCCCCGCTTTGCCCTCGGCACCCCTGTGGCTGCGCTCTCCCCCGCGGCTCCGAAGCTCCCCGCTCCGCCTCCCGCAGTCTCTGCCCGCGAAGGGGCTCCTAGTGTGTGGAGACCTTTCCTCCTTCACGGCTCCCTCCCACTGGTGCAGGTCCCGTCCCTATCCTTTTGTCTCTGTTTTCTTTTGCTCTACCCAGGTACGTGGGGGGTTTCTTGCCTTTTGGGAGGTCTGAGGTCTTGTGCCAGCGTTCAGTAGGTGTTGTGCAGGAGTTGTTCCACATGTAGATGTATTTCTGGTGTATTTGTGGGGAGGAAGGCGATCTCCGCGTCTTACTCCTCCGCCATCTTTCCACCGCCCCTCCTGTGCTCAGGCATTTTCGATCAAGCATTTTGGATCTATGGGTTTATACTCTTCACCAAATTTGGAAAAATATCATTCAGTATTTCTTTAAAATAGTTTTTCTGGTGTCCCCGTTTGTACTTTTCTTCTAAGACTCTAAATATACATATATTTGGTCATTTGAAGTTGTCCTATATTTTGCTGATGATTTTGTCACCTTTTTAAGTTTTTGTGTATTTTTTTCTGTATTTTATTTTGGATAGCTTTTATCACTCTGTTTTCAAAGTCACTATCTTTTATTCTGCAATGTCTAATCTGTTGTTAATCACATCCAGTATATTTCTATCTAATAATTTGTAGTTTTGTCTCTAAATGTTTGATTTGGACATCTACAATACAGTTATACAGTTATAATATTTCTTGAACATCTAAAATACAATTGTACAGTTATAATAACTGTTTTCTGTCCTTGTTTGCTGATTCTAACATTTAATCAGTTCTGGGTTGGTTGTGATTGGTTGATTTTTCTCCTCATAGATATTTTCCTGTTTCTTTGCATGCTTGGTGAATTTTACTTTGTTTGGTGCTGAATATTTTTCCATATCTAAGTATTCTTGAGCTTTGTTTTGGGATGCAGTTAAATTACTTGGGAAAAGTTTCATCCTTTTGGGTCTTGCTTTAAGAATTTAGTTGAAACAGAGCAGCATTTAGTCTCAGGCTAATTATTTCACATTACTGACAAAATATGACTTTGAGTGCCCTACAGAATGACCCATTCATTATGATGCTTTCCTGTCTTGTTGTGGGGACAGGCACTCTTTCTCGCGCTGTGTGAGTAGCAGGCACGCTTCCCACTCATCCTTTCAGACAGGGCTTTACCCAGACTCACAGTTTCCTCATGTGCATGTGCCTAGCAGTACACTCTGCTGCATTCTTGAGAGGACCTTCCATAGACCTCAGGAATTCTCTCTCCATGCGACTTTCCTGCTAGCATTTTATTCTGCAAACTCTAGGCACACTGTTCTCCCATACTCTCAGCTCTGTTGATTTAATAGAGCTCTGTTGACTAAAGAAGTCCACTGGGCACCACCTGGATTTCCCGTCCCTGCACCATGGCCTGAAAACTCTCTCATGGCAGTAAGGTGGGGTCATCAGAGGGCTCGCATTGCCTATTTCCCAACTCTTAGGATTACTGTTCTTCACTGCCTGATGTCCAGTACCTTGAAAATGGTGGTTTGATGTGTTTTATTTGGTTCTTAATGATTGTTACAGGCAGGAGGGTCAATCTCTTACTCCATCTTGATCAGAAGCAGAAATTACAAATTAACTAGATTTTATTTCCTTTTAACAAGCCTGTATGCGTGTGGCTATGATTTTATATTGCATACATGCAATAAATATTTGCTGTAAGTAAAATTAATCCTGGTTTTATATTGGAGCTGAACAGATGAATAATCCATGGATTTTGTTTGCTAGGTAAGTCATATCTGCCAGGTACTGACGAAGTTAGAGAATCCTGCCCTCATTTATCTTCCTGTCACTGATGTGCGTTCAGGGACCTCTTGTCCTATCAAGGGAGTCATATCACCTTCCCAATGAAGTCCTTTGCTCCCATCAAGTATCCACTTGAAGTTTGGTGAAGTTCACTCCTTCAAAATCCAGTTTTTGCCTCCTGAGAATTTTATGAACCAAACTTTCTTAAAGGGACCATGTCACATTTCTAGTTTTAAAATCGAAATCTAAAGTAATACACTTATAAGAATACACTTACCATGATGAGTTTCTTAAGCATGGAAGTATTTAGCTATTTTACATAGATGTTCGGAAAGTAAATGGTGGAATTTCCGCACGAGGTGTTCCCATGTCTCTGATGGATGGACACAGAGGTCTTGAAAGCAGAAATAAGAACAGTACAGCACACACCAACACAGAAATAGCCTGTTCTCTCTTGGAATGGAGAGCCAAGGCAAAGCCAGTGTGTTTTAGGAAGGTGGAAATTTGTGCCAACAATTTTTTCCCAGTTTATTTTTGGCCTTTTTATTTTAAGCAGTTTTAACCTACAAAGGTGTTCAAAACTCAAATATATTTTTTTCTTTTACTTCTTCCATTGCTTTTATGCCTGGACTCTCATTACTGAGAGAGTATAAAGTTTTAAAATATGTGATTTTTATGGGGTTATCTTCCCTGTATTATTATTTAATTCATATGGAATTTATTAGAGATGTGCGATAAGAATCCAACATTATTTCTTCCAAAATGTCAAGAAATTTTGCCAGCACCATTACTTTAAAAACTATCCATCACCATTGATTTGTGATGCCACTTTTATAAAATATATAGTTCTTATGCGTACTAAGAGCTGTTGATGGGTTCTTAGCTCTCTTCTGTTTATTTTTTCTGTTTATACTTCTATAAGCCTACCCTAAATCATAGAAAGGGTCTTCTGTAGATAAGACCTACACTATTCTTATTCACTGACTGTTCTTATTTATTCAGTCCGTGTTCCAGATAAACTTTATGTTAACTTTTTCAAGTTCAAAAAAAAAACAAACCACCATTAAAATTTCCTTTGAGATCAAATAGAATGTCTCAATTCTTTGTGAGAAGAGCTGCCATTTTTATAGTACTTTAATCTCTTCGATCTTACCATCCAGAAATATTTTCTCTCTCAATTTATGCAACTCAATTATGTCACTCGGTAAATATGTAAATATTTACATATTTACTGAGATAGACATATATTCCCTGTGTATTTTTAATAAGTTTTTCCCCAAGTTATTTGTTTTTCTTGTTACTGACGTTGTGGTGGGAACACCGGACTTTATAACTGAGTTTTGCTAGTTGATAGAAAAGATTTTGATGTCTCTACACTTTCCATTGGTCTCCTTTAAATGTTTCCTGTAGTTTTCAGTTGGTTTGTATGGTTTTTCTTTTTTAAAATCAATAGAGTTTCACTTGAAACTCTTAATATTCTCTTGATTATGATTCTGTTTAATGAATACCAGGAAGCGCTATGAAATGCTGAGTTGGCGAGGAAAGAATACCAACCCCAAACTTCTAAAATATCCTCACTATATAATGTATTTTGCTATAAAATTCTAGAATTCCTTAGAGATGAGTAGAACTTTAGGTATAACAAATCTAATTCTTTCATTTACAGAGAATAAAACAGTCTCTGCTCTGTCACTGTTGTAATGTTAGATGCTGTTGGAGAGCGGGGAGGGGAAGGAAACATTAGTGACCATGTTATAATGAACAGTCATCAATTTCAGTATTCTAATTCTACACTTTCATTACCTGTCATTTTCCCCATAAGTGGTATCAGCATCGCTCCCTTTTGTCTCAAAATAGCACAGTTTATATCATAGCAGAGGCAGAAAAGAAGGTTCCACCCACTCCCCCAGGCTGTCTTTCTAAGCTGGTTTCTAAGCACACAGCAAGTCGTAGGAAGAGGCGTGCACTGGCCGCATCTCAGGAAGTGTGAATGGCCAATGCAAACAAACTGTGAACCTCCAAGTGGAAGCTCACTGCTTTAGAGTCATATATATCTGGGGAGACTTAGGGGTGCTTGGAACTCAGGGTAGCTCCACGGAGATAGACCCTGGTGGGAACTTGCATGCTTAAAGCCACCAAAAAATGTTTTAAGGAGCTCTGTAAGCACATACCACTTATTTGCCTTGGAAGATGGGCCATTATCTAAATCCCCTGGAGGGAGCCAGCCCTCCATCAGAGGCTGATGCAACCCTGAGATCAGAGACAACACAGACCTTTCTCATCATTTGTCACCAGTCTGGAATAATCCTGCCCTGCCTCCTGCCATCTCTGCTTCTGTTGTGGCTGGAAAGCCCTCTGAGAGCAATTCCCCGGGGGCGGGGTGGGGGGAATGAGCTTGACAGCAAGGTCATGTGCAGCCAAGTTCCCTAGACAGCTGAGGACCACCCATTTTTGCAGCATCACCTCCAAAGCTCACTTCAAAGGGGATGGGGACCAAATCTCCAGCTTCATAGAAAACATTCATAAATTTAGTCAACAAATACAGAGGGAGTTTGTTGTGTGCCCAAGACTGAGTTACAAAGGCTGCAGAAGACCTGGTCTCAGCATCAGGGAGAGCATCACCTAAGTGTGGGTAGCAAGTAGGGAGAGACCCCCATATCCAAGACAGTCTTTGCTATTTTCACCCACAAGAGTCAAGCACCGCACTGGATACGAAGCACAGAGAATAGTTTGAAGGGAGTATATTGTAATGAGTACAGGGGCCCTTATGTATATCGTGAAGTTATAAAGAGGCAAAAAACAATGGGATATATCAGAACACCAAGGCTGGAATCTCTGCTCTTACCACCCGTGTGATTTTGAACACTCATGGCACGTACAAACCATGTGCATGCAATCCAAGAGGCCCTGACGGGTTATGTAAGGAGACCCAGGAAGACTTGCTGGAAGAGGTGGTTTCTGGGGTAGCTGAAAGGGGACAGAGCCAGTAGGAGCCCTGAGACATAGACTCTCACCAGGTGCCTTTCTGTTTCCTTTCTGGGTGGCAAAGCAAGCCCTCAGCCCTCCAAGGTGAAGTTGGGGTCCTGGTGATGGATTTGTTACATAGGCATCAGGCACACGGATGTTGCAGGAAGATATATAGGTATGTGGTCATCTGTGCCATTACTGGCTTCATTTGTTGAGCAGAGGGGAAAGAAAGTATTTTCCAATGAGAAAAAAGAACCCCAAATGTGATTTTCAGTCACATCCAGTATTCAGCCCTTCTACCTACAAGTTTTAAAACTTTAGTGACTTGTCTCATGGAGGATCAGAAACCTGGCTTCAAGGGTTCAAGTTTAAGGATTGGCTCCCCATTTAGGTCCGTTGGACTGGATTATTCCATAGCTACATTCTGTAGCCTCTAAAAGTTTTTTTAATGAATAGGTCAGTATTCCACATGAACAGGGAGGGGCATGCAAAGTGTGGGCTGTGCTCTTATATCTGCACATCAATCAAGTATTTATTGGATACCCATGCCTTCTGTGTGCTCACCTCTCACTAGAACATGGACTCTCTAAGGACAAGGTCGGTGTCTTATTTTTCTGTGGGAGCTCAGTCCCCAGCACTGAGCTGAGTGTAGGGTAGGTTTCAGTAAAAGTTTGAATGATTGAGAGAGCAAATCCCTAGCGTGAGAAGAACATTGAAGAAATTCATAGCACATGCACTGTCCACTGTGAGCCGGTAAAGACAATGCACTGCTGGCTACCATAGCTTTGCAAACTTGACCTGGGCTGATGGGCCAGTGGGACGGGACTCCCTGCCCCCCACTTTCTGGAGTGTGCTTGAACGAGACAATCACGCTTGGCAGGGAGATTGCACTCAGTTTAGGGGCAGAGGTGCCGAAGATCCGCTCCCTGAGGGAGACTGAGTCGTTGACTCCACCTGGTGGTGTCTGCAGAGTACTCACCTACCTGATGAGAAGCAGGGAGGAGCCGGCAGCCCAGCGCCGGCCATACAGGTGCGGAGGGGCTGGGGCCTGAGTGAGCCCCAGAGAGCATCCGTGGGCTCCGAAAGCTGGGCTCCGAACCTCCCAGTCACGGTGGGCTCTGCTCCCATCATCCCACCCCAGAGAGCAGCATCCCTAGGCAGATGGCCTTATTACTCCCTGAAACAGGATAATAAGGTGTTCTGGGAAAATGCTGTCTGAATGCCCCTGGATGGTCCAACTGTGGAACAGACAGCTGTGAGGTTGGCTCGTGAACCCCCGTTTTCCCAGTGAGTAATCTGAGGTTCAGAGGGAGCTTCCGAGGGAGACAGGTCACCCAGATCTCCCACCTCCCAGCCAACCCCTCACCTCTGCTACACGCATGTTGCCTCTTATCTTCCATGTACACGGGGCTCTGCCATTGCGGAGCCCAGTCATATGTGACCTAGAACCTAACAGGCTGTCCAGTGAATACAGAAGAGGAGTGCCCTTGTCCATGACACAGGTGAGAAGGCAGACAGGTGAGGTCAGTAGCGAGTGAACAGCGGAGTGGCACTAGCCCAAGGCCAGCACGCTCTGCGCCCTCCACAGGGGCTGAACTCCCAGAATCCAGCAGTGCCTGCTGTTCTATGTCCTTGCAACCCCAGTGTTTGATTTGAGGAAAGACACCACGTGCGACTGGTACAGCTCGCTCCATCTAGCAGACCATGAAGGGGAGCTTATTTCTGTCCACTTCGTGGTTTGACAGCCCATCTAGATTGATTGGAAAAAAGAAAAAGAAGAGACCTGAAGGGTTATTTGAGGCATTTCTAGAGCAAGCAAAACACTTCCCACATCTCTGTAGGCCTGACGACACGGGAATTGAGAAGCCACAGCACCAAATGCACAACGGATGTTCCAAAGAAAGTGCAGGTTGCTCTTTTTTGAAATCAGGCTTTGGAGATGGTGTGTCTTTTCTTTCTTGAGGTGGTGTTGGACTGTTCATTCAATATGGGTATGTGGGACTTCGTTATGAGAGAAGACAATTCCAAATGCATAGACTGAATTAGCTGAAACCAAAAAGTGTAAGGGAAAGAAAAGGAAGTGGGGAACTTACCCACTGGGTAAGTGGGGAGATGAAATGTCTTGATGAAGCCACAGAACAATATGTGAGACAAAGAAATGATAGGGACAAACGTATATACTTCATGAGAAGGGAACTGTCGTGAAAAGACAGTTTGATCTCTGATCATTTGACCCCAAAGGGAAGAGGACTCTGTGTAGCATTTCAAAAACATCCTGTTATCAGAGAGGATTACCCGAACCCATGTCATTTCCCAAGACTGGGTTAACCTAAAATGAAGCCACAGAATTGCTGTTGCTTTTGACTGGAATGAAAAAAACTCAGGAAACACACAACCCTATAAAAGTATTTTTTTTAAAGAGCAAGTGTCACCAAATGTCCTTCAACAAGAAGTTCAGAATAAGTCACAGTGGACATTTGCTACGACTGGGAACACACAGGATGATCAGTCTAGGCTTTTACATATACGTCCACAAACGTATACACACACACACATACGTATACACATGTGTGCACACGTATATGTTCACACTGACCTGGGCTGGATCAAGTCCCTCCCAAATTGCTAACCCTTAGTAGCTCAGGATGTGACTGTACTTGGAGATGGAGCCTTTAAAAAAGCAATTAAGTTAAAATGAGGCTGTTAGCGTGGTCCCTAATCCAGTGTGACTGGTGTTCTCAGAAGAGGAAATTTGGACACTTAAAGAGAGTCCAGGGATGCGCATGTGTGCACATCTGGGGAAGACCATGCGAGGGAGGACCCAGCAAGAAGGTGGCCGTCTGCAAGTCCAGGAGAGAGGCCTCAGAGTGAAACCCACCCTGCCCACACCTTGACCTTGGACTTCTGACCCCCAGAATTGTGAGAAAATAAGTCTGTGGTTTAAGCCACCCGGTCTGTGGAATTTTGCTTTGGCCGCCCCAGCAGATCAGTACACACATTATTTTACATTAAGTGTGTGATTGCAAGTTTTTTTAAATTTTTAAGTTAGTCTTTTCCTTATTCTCCTTATGCTTGACTCCCTCCCTCTGCTCCTGGCTCCGCCCAAGGTCACCGTGTACAACGTACCTCGTGGAAGTTCTTATTTCTCTCTGTACTCGTGTAGTCAAAGAGTACACACGTGTACACACGTGTACAGAGGTGAGGGGCTGTCATTGATCTACACAATTAGGATCATATTTCACGGGTTTTCAACGTCTTGCTTTGCATTACTCGTTAAAACTTATGGAAAAGTTGCAAGTACGATAAAAAATACCTGTTCATTATTTTTTTTTTTTGAACCTTTGATCCATTTGAGACAAAGTTGCCAACATGATGTGCCATCGGCTCTGAACACTTCGGAATGTGCTTCCTTGTCATCTTTGGCAGGAATAGTACAGAAATGATGGGCTCTTCCCGTGGGATCCTATCGGTGGTGCTCAGGTTCTACTCATCATTGCTGATGACACGCAGTTTGATGGCTGGTTAAGTGGTGCTGCCAGTATCTGTTTTAGCACAGTCACTCTTTTTCTCTTTGTAGTTAATAAATAGTTGACACTATGTAAATATCTCGTTCTTCATCAAACTTTCAATTCACTCATTTATTTATATTAGACGGACTCATAGATTCCTTTTGTATGTAATGGCTTATAATTTGTTAACTCTCATGATTTACTTTGATGTCCATGTCTGTGGCCTTTGGACATGTCCCCCTCATTATTTGAACACTTCCTTGCTTTCTGATACCCGATGTTACAGGCTCACCTGTGCTTTCCCTGCCCCAGCACTGGAATTGGCCATTTCTCTAAGGAGCTTCTCTTCCTTTTGCAGAGAATGATATTTAAAAGCCAAGATTCGGGCATTAGATGCACTCATTGCTATGGGGGGATGGCAAGGGCAGGAGGTGGCTGCTTCCAGTCAACAGAGTTACAGATTATACAGACATATGCACACACTCATATCTAAACCCACATACGCACACACATATATAGCTACTCCTATGTATATATATTCACACACATATGTATATATATGTACACATGCATCTATACCTACACACATCTGAATCTTTACTTATTGCGTATATTGACAGCCATGAATTCACAGTGGTACCTCCCCTTCCCATTTAACCCCAAAGAGTTTATCCAAGTTCCGTGTTGTCCTTATCTATACCCCCCACCTCTGACAGTGAGGCATCTGGGCTGTTCCCCCAGGAAGAATCCCCCTCAGCTCTCCTGGAATTCTCACCTCACCCTGCCAGGGCTCTGAGCCCCAGCCCAGGTCCCCATAGGACCCTCCTCTCTGCTGGGCCTCTGATACCCCTCGCCGGGCAGCCCCTCTAAGCAGATGCTCTCCTCACTCACCCAGGCCCTGGCACTCCCCCTGGGCCAGCCTCCCTCTAGGCTTCCCTCTCCATGCCCTGATCAGAATCTGACTTGTCCTGCAAGCTGCCATCTCACCCTGACTGGCCCCAGCAGCCTGGGTGTGGCTGCCTGCCCTGCACACACAAAGCGGGTGAGTTCTTCTGGAAAGGAAGAGAAGTGCAAGGGAAGGGAGGACCATGTCTGCTACCCTCACTGGGCAGGATCCCGGGCAAATCACTCCATGTCACTTCTTGGAGGTGGGCGCTCCCCCTTGCATGGCACGGGTGTGTCATAACAGCCCATATGCCCCTCGTTGGCGTCCCTTTGTTTCGGTGTTTTACCGCCACAAACAAAGCTGCAATAAGCATCCTTGTATATGCCTGTGGACTGGGTTTTATGCTTATTTCTATGGGACAGAGTCCCAGGGGTGGGATTGCTGGGTCAAAGGTAAAGATTTTAACAATGTCCAGCAATCCTGTGACAATCTCTGAAAAACTGTTTCTTGACACGAGGAAACCGAGGTGCTGAGAGGCATCTGACATCCTTGGTAGCCCTGGAGCTCTGGCGGGTTTCAGATGAACCCAGGGAATGCAGGCGTATTCTTCTCGAGTAACCATACCAGCCAAGAAACCCCCTTTCAGTCCTTGTAGGTCCCTATAGGAGGGCGGAGCGAACCCCGTCCCCTCAGCTTTCATAATTCATCCCCTCCTCCCTCCTCATCGGGCTCCATGTTCAGCGGACTTGAATGCTGACTCTCTGCTGCCCCCGGGGTGCCGCCTGACAGCGCTCACGACCTAGTAGGGAGGTCGACCAGCAAGCCAGTCCTTGTCATCGCGTATGCCAAGAGGCCTGGGGACATAGACAGGGGCAGCTCAGACGTGGGGGTGCGCAGGGAGGGAGGCAAGGGCTTCCCAGAGGGGTGACCTATGACCCTGGTCTCGGAGATCAGGTAGATCCCAGCCGGGCAAAGGAAAGGCAGGGCGTGTCCCACAAAGGAAACAGGTGACAGGGAGTATGGCCCATATGGGCAGTCAGAGAGCCCACCCTCCACCGGGGATGCAGGGACCCCACCTGCTCCAGTAGCTCCTTCCACCGGCCCGGTTCCTTCCAGCCTCATGCTTTCCCTCCGGCACCACCCTCGCCCTTCTCCCGAGCAAAAGACACCTTTCAAATGCCTGGTGTGTGCAGCGTTCCCTGGCTGCTGCAGCCACACTTATCTCTTGCCCTGGGAACAGCCAGGTGCCTAGTGCCTGGCACCTCGTGTTTGTCAAATCCCTGCAGCACTGGGTGCCGGAAACTTACCACGTGTCTCAGCAATTGATCTTAGCCTGGGAAGTGGGTTTGGGGTTCCCCGCTCCCCCTGCTAGAGAGCAGCTCCCTAGGGGTCAGGTGCACTGTACACAGATGGGGCTTAGCCGGGTGGGCACAGAGAGAAGGAGTAGCTTTGTTCCATTGTCTTTACACATCACAGAGGCCTCATTCCCTGAAAATCCTCCTCACCATCCTGGGGCTCTGCTGGGAATCTAGGTGCACAAGCAAAATCCTCCTATTTTCAGTTATTTGCAAAGTAATCCAGTGTCCAGCTTTCCCATCAAGGGGGTGGGGTGAGCAATATGGCACCCATGGGAAGAGGGGAGATCTTCTGCGTGCTTTCTCTTCCCATCAAGGCAGAGGGTGACTACATGTTGGCCAGCTGAGTAACCCCCATGTCTCATGGGCTCCTAAGGATTTAGCTTAAGCAGTTGGCTCAGGGAGCTCTCAGGGGGAGCTGGGACATGTGATAAACACTGCTGATGGAATTGCACAGAGTGCGGGCTAGTGACTGGAGGAAGGAGGGGTCATGAGCAACCTCACTGCAGGGGTCCTGTGGGTTCTAGCCCCTTCCCTGTGCTGTGAGGGCAGTGGCCGTGTATCCAGCATCTGACCAGCTGCTGACCACCACACCCCACCCCCGCCCCCAGCCAGCGATGGATGAGGACAACTGAGACCCACTCACCCTGCAGAGACAGAGTCACACTGGCATTTTTGAGGTCTTTTCTTTGAAAGAGTTACTAAATTCATCATTAAAGCTAATCTCTATTGGATCAGCTCCGTGCTTTGTGACCACCTAGAGGGGTGGGCTAGGGAGGGTGGGAGAGAAACGCAAGAGGGAGGGGATATGGGGATATATGTATACGTATAGCTGATTCAGTTTGTTATAAAGCAGAAACTGACACACCATTGTAAAACAATTATACTCCAGTAAAGATGTTAAAAAAATAAAGTTAATCTCTAAAGGCCATTTTTTGATGTATTTTACAGTCTAAACAAAGTTGCACTTTATCTCAAATTGAAGTAACTAAAATAAAATCCATGTTTGGTGGTGGAAGTCAGAGCATATAAAGGAATAAGATGTTTACGGTGAGAAGTGTGTGCACCTGAGACACTGTGGTTCAAAATAAGCGTGGTGAAATGGATTAATGTACTTCTGAAATTACTAGACATCAAAGTCCTATCTATAAGGCAGACCATTACTATGGACTCAGGAGGGTGGTGATTTCAAGGTCCTAGCCAAGACCATGTCTTGGAAATGGCTAGTTCAGAGAGATATGATTAATTCTGGGCAGAGTGATTTCTAGGAAACTGCTGTAGCCAATCTCTAAGAGAACTCTTTATCTGAGTGCCAAGTGTCTCCTGGTTAGATTCTGAAATCAGCCAGTAAGCGTTAAGTTGATATTAAAGCCAGTGGAAGTTCTCCCAGGAATTCCTGATGGGATGGTGGTGTGGTCAATGTCACCGACCCTGACAGGAAGAGGCAGGAGGCTGTTCTTCCTGGAACCAGCTTTGTGACCTTGGGCAAGTCACTTAGCTGCCAAGACTTCTTCGAGTCCTAAATGCTCTGATTTATTAACTTTGGGGAGGTAGTTACAGGCTGTTAGGTGGACAGAGGCTTTGCTGATGAGAAAAAGAGAAACATGTTCAACAGTCTATGTTTTCTAACATGCACTGGAATCATTTCTCTGTGTTCATGCTATCAGGCTGTAATCACTTAGATTACAGTGACTGGAATAGGGTGGAACAATTCAGGAAATGTTTGTAAAATAGGCAAGTCCTGAATTTAGAGGGAAAGGAGGAGCCTGACCTGGAATAGAAGGGATGTTCCAGGCAGGGATTAGCTTATCTGGTGCCTTGGAGGAGTGGTGGGTGGGATGAAGAGTGGGTATTGGGGTTTGGGTGACAAGAGAAAGACTAAGAAGCTAAGGTCATGGTAAAAATGCTTTACGTGCTAAAATAGATACATGCAGACTTTTTGGAAACAAGAACTGTGGACTTGAACAAGAAATCTGCTTGTCTATCAGTTCCAGTTGGTTGTACTTCCTGGACCAAGAAAATAAATTTCAGAACTATGATGACTGACATAGTGTAGCTAGCAAGATACTCAAAAGCAAAAAACAAACCAAAGAAACAAGAACAAAATTATCTCCTATTAGTCTGATTTAAAAAAGGAAGATATGGCTACCAGAAACTGTTGGAATCATCTCAGAATTTAGACATAGAACAAAGGTAGCTTTAAAAGAATTGAACTTTAAAAGAACTTTAAAACTTTAAAAGAATTGAGCTTTAAAAGAACTGCACCTCGTGGTGCAGTTGTTGAGAGTCCACCTGCCGATGCAGGGGACGCGGGTTCGTGCCCCGGTCCGGGAAGATCTCACATGCCGCGGAGCAGCTGGGCCCGTGAGCCATGGCCGCTGAGCCTGCGTGTCCAGAGCCTGTGCTCCACAACGGGAGAGGCCACAACAGTGAGAGGCCCGCGTACCACCAAAAAAAAAAAAAGGAAAAAGAAGAAAAAAAAAAAGAATCGAATAGCATTGTTCTCATATCCCTTCCCCATTCTGACGCAAATCAGCAAAAGCTGTCATGTACCTGCACCATGATTTAACTGACCCATTTTACAGACAGAGAGACTGAGCCCTGGGAGATAGAATCTAGAATCACAACATATGTTAACTTCCACGGGTTCTTCAGTAAACAGATCACTTTAGCAAGATCTATGAAAATAAAATGATTTGTGTGTAAGCAGATAGGGTACGGAGTCTCTGGAGAAAGAGAACCAAGCATGGCTTTCTTGACGTAAGAGAAGACATTTTTGGCCCAAGCCATTTTGGGGTCTAAGTATGGTCACAATGCTTGTCCTTGAACAGGTCTCAGTTATCATTGATCTTGAGGGAACAAAAGAATGAAGAAATGTACAACTGTCATCAGGCAAGAGAAGTAACAATAGCAAAGATAACGTATCAGTTGTAAAGCCTCCCAGTTCTGTTTCAGTGATACAGATTAGCCTGAAGCACTCAACCACCAGATCAACTAGAACCTAGTGGATGATGATGTTGACTTTTTCTGACACTCATGACTTCAATCAGCTGAAGCCTGGACTTTGTCAGCCACCCAAGCTCCTTCACGAATATGCGTATACCCTTAGCTTAAAGCTCCCCCAGTTTTGCTGTTCAGAGAAACACTGCTTTGGGAAGGATCCTGGTGTTCCCCTTAGTTGTTGCAAGTAATAAATCCTTCCTTCTCCTGCTCTGTAGCTTGGTTGTGTCTTGGCTCTGATGCCGAAAGCTCAGCCTCTGTGCACCGGGGGCGAATCAAGTCTCAGAGACAGAGTTTTGGGTGTAGTAGAAAAGAATAGCTTTGTTGCTTTGCCAGAAAAAGGGGGACACACCTGGCTCCTGCCCTCGAAAAACTATGTGTCCCAACTGGGGAGGATTTGATGAGGAGTTTTACAGCAATGGTCGGGTGGCTGATAGGATTCGGGTGTGTGCAGGGCCTGCACTCCTCTAATCTGGTCTCAGGTAATCTATTTATAGATTTTTTTTTAATTGTATTTTATTTATTTACTTTTGGCTGCGTTGGGTCTTCATTGCTGCGCGCGGGCTTTCTCTAGTTGCGGCGAGCAGGGACAGCTCTTCGGTGCGGTGCGTGGGCTTCTCATTGCGGGGGCTTCTCTTGTTGAGGAGCATGGGCTCTAGGTGCTTGGGCTTTAGTAGTCGTGGCGTGTGGGCTCAGTAGTCGTGGCTCACAAGCTCTAGAGCATGGGCTCAGTAGTTGTGGCACACGGGCTTAGTTGCTCCACGGCATGTGAGATCTTCCTGGAACAGGGCTCGATCCCGTGTCCTCTGCATGGGCAGGTAGATTCTTAACCACTGCGCCACCAGGGAAGTCCCTCAGGTAATCTTTTTTTTTTTCCTTTTTTTTTTTTTGGGGGTACGCGGGCCTCTCACTGTTGTGGCCTCTCCCGTTGCGGAGCACAGGCTCGGACGCGCACGCTCAGCGGCCATGGCTCACGGGTGCAGCCGCTCCGCGGCATGTGGGATCTTCCCAGACGAGGGCTTGAACCCGTGTCCTCTGCATGGGCAGGTAGATTCTTAACCACTGCGCCACCTGGGAAGTCCCTCAGGTAATCTTTTTTTTTTTCCTTTTTTTTTTTGGGTGGTCCGCGGGCCTCTCACTGTTGTGGCCTCTCCCGTTGCGGAGCACAGGCTCGGACGCGCACGCTCAGCGGCCATGGCTCACGGGTGCAGCCGCTCCGCGGCATGTGGGATCTTCCCAGACGAGGGCTTGAACCCGTGTCCTCTGCATGGGCAGGTAGATTCTTAACCACTGCGCCACCTGGGAAGTCCCTCAGGTAATCTTTTTTTTTTTCCTTTTTTTTTTTGGGTGGTCCGCGGGCCTCTCACTGTTGTGGCCTCTCCCGTTGCGGAGCACAGGCTCGGACGCGCACGCTCAGCGGCCATGGCTCACGGGTGCAGCCGCTCCGCGGCATGTGGGATCTTCCCGGACCGGGGCACAACCCCCTGTCCCCTGCATCGGCAGGCGGACTCTCAACCACCGCGCCACCAGGGAAGCCCCAGGTAATCTTCTTGATGAGCTTCTCTGGTTACTTTTTTTTTTTTTTTCTTAATGTTTTTTTTTTTTTAACATCTTTATTGGGGTATAATTGCTTTACAATGGTGTGTTAGTTTCTGCTTTATAACAGAGTGAGTCAGTTATACATATATATATGTTCCCATATCTCTTCCCTCTTTGTCTCCCTCCCTCCCCCCCTCCCTATCCCACCCCTCCAGACAGCCACAAAGAACCGAGCCGGTTTCCCTGTGCCATGTGGCTGCTTTCCACTGGCTATCTACCTTACGTTTGTTAGTATATATATGTCCATGTCTCTGGTTACTTTAATGTAGCCTCAGGTGGTTTTTCTCTGGTATGAAGAATGCTGACATTTTAAAGAGCTTAAAGACATTGTTATGTGTATCCCTTGAGGTGGAACCAGGACTCTGCCCCAAGGCTTCCCTATTGTTTCTTAGCTGCCCCTCCCTTGTCTTTGCATCCTTTCCCTTCCCAGATTAGTGACTGTTTGAATCTGCCCTTTGGAACACAGGGAAGGTCATGGAGGCTGGAGTCAAGAAACAGGGGACAGAAAGGTTTCTGGCTTCTGTGTCCAGGAGCCCCACAGGGTCCTGCTGGGTTTCAGTTGGACATCCATCAAGAGGCAAACCAGTTTTTCAGGTAACATGTCTTGCTCTTATTTGCAGGGGGAGCTTTGGGGTTGGGGGTGGTGGTAGCAGGAGACCTTTGTGTTATACTTTCTTGCTAGATTTAAATCCTGAAGTATAGTCTAAGCTCTAGAACCTTTAGAATTAGAATATTGTAGAATTGCAGAAGTATGAAGTCTTCCCCGAAAACTGGGCTCACCTTTTGGTGGGTGTCGAGCCGAAAGGTTGGGAGACGGAAGGGTTTATTATTGATACTTGCAGCAAGTAGGGAGAACCCCAGGGATCTTCCCCAAAGCAGGGTCTCCCCGAACAGCAAAATTGGGGAATTTTTAAGCTAAGGGTACAAGCATATTCATGAAGGGGCTTGAGCAGAGCAGAATTCAGCATAGAACTGGGGCCAAGGTCAACGGAGTCCTAGCTTTAGTTGATTGAAGTCACGAGGGTCAACATTGTCATTCTATCCTCCTCCTGGGTGCAGAGCTCAAAAACTGTATCAGATTGTTTTGTATTTCCCTTGAGAAGGAACTAGGACTCTTTTATCACTGAACGATTGGTTCTTGACTGCTTTTCCTTTGTTTCTGCACTTCCTTAACTTCCCTTAAGATCACTGATTAGTGAGACCTGTTCAAGGGCAGGCACCGTGGCCAAGCTTAGATCCCAAAATGGCTTAGGCCAAAAATGGCTTCTCTTATGTCAAGAAAGCCACGCCTGGTTCTCTTTTTTTTTTTTTTTTTTTTGACATCTTTATTGGAGTATAATTTCTTTACAATGGTGTGTTAGTTTCTGCTTTATAACA
>NW_006785407.1:1323137-1334509 GCF_000442215.2 Lipotes vexillifer | reverse complement strand
GTTTTTTTTTTTTTTTTTTTTTTTTTGACATCTTTATTGGAGTATAATTTCTTTACAATGGTGTGTTAGTTTCTGCTTTATAACAACGCCTGATTCTCTTTCTCTGGGGACCCCCTACCCTACAGTCTGTCTCCTCATTTAACAGGTGAGTCAACTGAAGCCATGGAGATCCACATATGACTAATTCAGCTTGGTGCCTAATAGGCAGCTGGACACGTATGCCCACAATGAAACTGAAGCCATGTGCTGACCACCAAGGTTGAAGGATGGCATTAAAGTGGTCAGGCTGAATAATTGTGGGACTATCATTAATAACTGTGGGGAAGGGATACATATCTGATTGTAACTTTTCTATATAAATATTTGTTGTAGAAATATAAGCAGATAAAGTAGGGGATCCCCAGAGGAAAAGAATCAGATAAAGCTTTTTGACATAAGAGAAGCCATTCTACATCTAAGCCATTTTGTGGTCTAAGGCGGGACACAATCCTTGCCCTTGAACAGGTCTCAGTAATAATGATCTTAAGCGAACAAAGGAACAAACGACTGTTATCAGGCAAGAGAAGTAACAACAGCAAAGATAATAAATCAGGTGTAACTCCCAGTTCTGTATTAATGGTAAAGATTAGCCTGCAGCACTATCTTGAGCTGTTTTGCAGAATTCAGCACACACACACCCCACCCCCACCCCGTCAATCACTCACCTACCAGATCAACTGGAATCTAAAGGATGAGGGTGTTGACCTCCGTGACTTCAATCAACTAGAACTTGGACTCTGTCGACCTAGGTCCCAATTCTGTGCTGAATTCTCCTCCTGAAGCCCCCTCATGAATACGCATGTGCCCTTCACTTAAAATTTCCCCCGTCTTGCTGTCTTTCCCACTACTTTGGGAAAGATCCCCCGTGTTCTCCTTACTTGCTGCAGGTAATAAATCCTTCCTTCTCTTGCTCTTTGGCTTGCTTGTGTCTTTTGGCTGAACACCCATCAAGAGGCACACCCAGTTTTCGAGTTTTAGGGTAACAGGAAGATGTTAAAAAAAATTTTTTTCCCAAACAAACAACTTTTTATTGAAGTTTAGTTGATTTACAATGTTGTGTTAGTTTCAGGTATACAGCAAAATGATTCATTTATATACATACATACATATATATATTCTTTTTCAGATTATTTTCCATTATAGGTTATTACAAGATATTGAGTATAGTTCCCTCTGCTATACAGTAGTCCTTGTTGTTTATCTAGTTTTTTAATTTAAATTTTTATTTTTTTATTAGGGTATAGTTGTTTCACAATGCTGTGTTAGTTTCTACTGTACAGCGAAGTGGAGTTCCCTGTGCTATACAGCAGGTTCTTATTAGTTATCTATTTTATACATGTTAGTGTATATATGTCAATCCCAATCTCCCAGTTTATCCCCCCTGACCACCCCCACTCCCGGAATTTAAAATTGTTGACAAAGCACATTGATATCTGTGGAAGAACTCTAAAACTTCCTGAAATAGCAACATGCTCTGCTCACTTTCTAACGGGGTTGGCCGAGGATTAAGGTGAGAGGTGTGGGGAAGCCTGGACTCTCCTCGGTGGGGCTTGCCTGCTCTGTGTATTCCTGTGGAGTGGAGAGGGGCAAAGGCAGGGGTGTCAGGCAGGCCATCTCCACCAGGCCCCCAGGCTGGGTCTGTTCAGCTTCTACAAGACAGGACACAGGAGCACCTTTCCAGGGCTCCACAGACAGGCGATCCTTCCTCACATCACATGCTGCTAAAGGAAGCCCTGCCTTTAAAACAGGAAAGCTTAAAAAGAGCAGTCATGCCTCATGCCTGGAAAGTACCTCCGCTATACCAAACACCATCACATCTGCCTTCTTATTTGACCTCCACAGTGAGCCAATACAGATTACATATGAGAAAATAAAAGATCAGTGAACTTGCAGATTGACTAATAAAAATGATAAATTCTGAAAAACAAAGAGAAACAGAATGAAAAGATATTGACTGGTAAGACAAGATCAAGCAATCTAAAAATGTGTAACTGGAGTCCCAGAAGAAATAAAAAGAGTAAAATGTGGCAAAAAATATTACTTAAAAAATAATGGGGGCTTCCCTGGTGGCGTAGTGGTTGAGAGTCCGCCTGCCAATGCAGGGGACACAGGTTCGTGTCCTGGTCCGGTAAGATCCCACATGCCATGGAGTGGCTAGGCCCGTGAGCCATGGCCGCTGAGCCTGCGCATCTGGAGCCTGTGCTCTGCAACGGGAGAGGCCACAACAGTGAGAGGCCTGCATACTGCAAGAAAAAAAAAAAAAAAATGATATAAGACTTCCCAAATTTGATGAAAGACCATAACCTTATAGATCCAAATAGTTCAGAAAACATATGTAGGACAAATACAAAGAAACCCACACCTTGGCATGTCATAATCCAACTGCTGAAAATCAAAGATAAAGAGAAAATCTTGGGAACAGGAAAACAAAAGCAAAAACAAAAAACCACAATGACTATAGAGAAGCAACAAGAAGAATAATAACTGACTTCATATCAGAAAATAAATAGGTGAGAATGCAGTGGAGTAACATCTTTAACGTACAAAAAGAGAATGCCTGCCAACCCAATTCTTATTTATTTATTTAAAAAAATTTAAATTGAGGAAACCCAGAATTCTATACCCAGCAAAAATATCCTTCAAAAATGAAGGGAAAGACCTTTTTAGATGTCTGAAAATTGGGAGAATCGATTACCAGCAGATCCACATTATAAGAAACAAAAGATGTTCCTCAGGTGGAAGAGAATTGACTCCAAATGGAAAATCAGACCTACAAGGAAAAAAGAAAAAAAAAAAAAAAAAAAAAAAAAAAAAGAGGACCAAGAGTAGTAAATATGTGGGCAAATATAAAAGATTACGTATTTTTTTATTCTCTTAATTTTTTTAAAAGACAGAGTTCTGTGTAACAGCATATTGGGGGTTTATAAAGTATGCAGATGTAATATGTATGACAACAACAAAACTAAGTATGGTGAGGAGTAGAACTCTATTGTTACAAGGTCCTTACATTTTCTGAGAAGTGACACCACATTAACTCTGCATAGACTGTGATAAATTAAGGATTCGTATTGTAATCCCTACAGGAACAATTAGAAGAATAGTGAAAAGAGATGAGCTTGAAAAGCCAGGCTTTCAGACTGATGGACACTGAGTTGTGCCTCTTAGATCCCCCTTCAAAAAAAGACTGGTTGCCCCAGCTGCTGGAGTGCCCTTGGCAGACAGCCTCCCACTGGCAGACCCTTCACGGGTTATGCTAGGTGCAGAGAACTGTCTTGCCCACCCCTCCTTGGGCAACTCAGGACAACCCTGAAGGACCATTGTAGGGGGCCTGTGGGGTTTCTGTGGGGTCTTCTGGGGCTACTGTTGAACCTACAGCACTGGTCAACTTCTCCCCCTGCCCCATTCTTCTTTCTCCTCCCTTCCCAAAGCTTTGCTCTCAAGGCCATGTCCTGACCAAGCACTGTGCATGCTTGATTCCACCTCAGAGACTTCCCTAGGGAACCCTATCCACAGCACTTGGAAGCAAGACTGGGCTGAGAAAGCAGGTGAAAAGATGGAGTTTGGGAGCCGTCACACGCACTTGTCTGGCTGGTGACGAGGACCCCATCACTGGTGACAGGTGGAGATAGCCCCTGGTGCAAGGCAGTAGCCTAATGGCTTAAGCTTTCTCTGGTGGTGAACTGGGATGGCCTCACAGGGCCAAGAGATGTGATGTGATAAAGCTGATGTGATATATCAGGTGTTTAAGAGAAAAATAGAGCCTGAGATCGATGATCAAGCAAGTGAAGATGCTCTCCTTTCCGGCAGAAGGAAGGAAAATAAAGCTGAGGATGACCCAAACTTACTGGTCAGAGGAGTCAAGCTCCAAAGAAGTTAAATGCCAACCAAGACAGGTTGTAATGCCAGAGTTGGGGCCCTTATGGGAATGAATATGACCAGGACTCATGCAGTGGAGTCAACTGGGTCAGTGGTCCTCCAAATATATATATATGTAATATGTTCAAGATAAATTTCACCATCACAATGATTTTAAAGTCTGAAATTCAGTGGTTTTTAGTATATTCAAAATATCGTGCAACCATTACCACTGTCTAATTCCAGAATATTGCCATCATCCCCCAAAGAAACCTCCCAATTTCCTCTTCCTCCCATGTCCTGGAAATCACTAATCTACTTTCTGCCTCTACCAATGTGCCTATTCTGGACATTTCATATAAATGGAATCTTACAAAGTGTGGTGTTTTGTATCTGGCTTCTGTCACGTAACATAAAGTTTTACAGGTTCATCCATGCCGGGTCATCCATGTGTCAGGTCACTAAGACTTACACCTTTGTTTCTTCTGAGAGTTTTATAGCCTAGCTCTTATGTTTAGGTCTTTGCTTCATTGTGAGTTAAATTTTGTATATGGTGTGAAATAGGGAGCCAAATTAGTTTTTGCACGTGGCTATTCAGTTGTTCCCGCACCATTTGCTGAAAGACTTCTTTTCTCCACTGAATCATGTTGGCACTCTTGACAAAAATCAATTGACCATAGATGGTCACTCCATTGTCCCAGCTGCTGCCACCATGTCTGCACTCCAGACAGCAAGGAGAAGAAAAATAAGGAAGAAAGGCACATCAACATCAGCTCTCTTTCAAGGAGACTTCCCAAGGTTCTACCCAATCTACTAGCATCTCCTTGGATGGAACTGGGTCCATGGCTGCACATCTCTGCAGAGGAGGCTGGGGGATGCAGTCATTACTCCAGTTGTTAGAACTCACTGTGAATTTTAATTTTTCATTCATTTACCTCATTTATTAGGAGCTATTGATAGATTAATATAAAAATGTAATTCTTCAATAAACTTAAAAGATATTAATATTAATTAAATACAAAACATGCATATAATATAGAGATGATCAACCAAGCTAAATAAAACAAATTCTTTGAAGAATCTAATACAATGGACAAAACTTGGGTTAGATTAATGAAGAAGAATAAAAGAAAAGCACAAATCACTGACGTAGCCGATGAAAAGAGGGACAGAAGGACGGATGCTGCAGTGGAATTTCCTCCTGCCTTAGAGATGCAGGCAGTTGTGCATTCTGCCGTATTAACCTCCTAACATCACCCAAACCTGAGCCCTCTCCCATGCCCAGAGCCCCCTTTGATCGGCCCTTCGTTACTTTCATCTGTGCTCTTGCCCTGGCCCCTAACTGGGCTCCCCACCCCTGTGCTCCTCCGTCCTACCTGAACCGTGCTCTTCAGATGCTGGTGGCCTGCAGGAGAAATCTTCCACCAAGAACCTGGCATTCAGGCCTTTCTTGCTCTGGAGCTGATGTCTTTTCACGTCTGCTTTCTGTGCTTCAGTTAAAATACGCTCCGTTTTCTAAATTCGCCCCTGTAACTTCCAACCTCCACGGTCTCACTGATGCTTCTCCCTGCACGTTTCCTCTCCTCAGGGAGCCCAGATGTCACCCAGTAAAACTGCACTATTCCTATCAAGTCCCCGACTGGACTTCCTCCACTCAACACTTTAATAATTTTGTGGATTTTAAAATTTTGATGTGGTTTCAGACATATAGAAAAGTTGCGAGAGTAATAAACAAGTCTGTGTACCATTTCTTACAGTTACTAACTACTAATATTTTGCACTATTTTCTCTCCCCCTCAGTACACACACACACACACACACACACACACACACACACACACACACAGGAAGTTGGCGACATGGTACTTCCTATCCCTTAAATACTTCTGCATGTATTTCCTAATAACAAGGATATTTTCTTATACAACCACAGTGCAATTATCACAACCTGAAAGTTCAGCATTGACCCAATACTATTATCTAACCCAAAGTCCGTATTCCAGTGTCTCATCAATTGTCCCGATAATGTCCTTCATAGCTATTTTTTCCAGTCCGGGATTGGTCCAGGACCATGCCCTTCCCTTAGTTGTCACGTCTCTGGTCTCCTTTACGGTGGATCAGCTCCTCAGCATTTGTTCGTCTTCCTTCTAGGGCTGTGACCGAATGTGTCATACAGGGCTTAACAAATCAGAAACCCAGGAGCCATCTTTATGCATTTCCTCTCTTTCCCCCACTTACCTACCATCACCAGCTACTGTTGATTGTAACCTCCTAATTATCTCTGGGGTCATCCATTTTTTCCATATCCATCTCTCAGTCTATCCAGCTAGAACACCTGTCTCACCAGGACTCCTGGAATACCCTCCTGATTAATTGTTTTTCCTCCTCTCATGATTGGCCCTCTCCAATCCATGCAGTACCTGGCAGCCGCTGTCATCTTTTCCAAATGAAAATTGGATCCTCTTACTCCCCCAATTAAAAGCATTTGATGGTTTCCCACTGTCCTCAAGGCAAAGGCTACAAAGCCGTAGGTGGTCCCTGCACCCCACTGCCTCTTCAGTCTCGTGCTGAACCAAGAAATCTCCCCTCGTGCTCCAGAGTCCAGCCTCACCAGCTCCTTTCAGCTCCTTCAAGCCTGTGTGCCTCCCAGTGGGAGAGACATTGCTCAGCTTCCCCCCAAGCCCGGGGAGCACCCTCATCTCCTTGCCCACTGCTCATCTCTGTCTCTGAGCTCTCAGCTCACAGGGCATTTCCTTCCAAGTTCTTTCCTGCCCGTCTGCTTGGGCGGGGTTTCATCATTATACCTGTGAAAAGACGAGTTTACCTTCCTCTCTCTCTTCTTCCTGAAGCCTGGCACCTTGTAGATTTAAAATAAGAGAAGGGCCTTTTTGCAACTCCAAGCCAGAAAGGAGATGGACAATCTTTTCACCTGGTGAAAGTACAGGAGATGTGCTGGCGGCTGGCTGACCTCCACAGCGCTGGGAATCTGACTGGTTTGTAGATATCCCTCCTGGAGGTGGAGCCACTGTGGCGGAGGGCTTTCTCCTGTGTCTCAGCCTCGGGGGCCTGCACCTCACACCCGCTTCCGGCAGCAGAGCGTGATGGAGAAGTAACAAGTGCCCACCCACGCTGGAGGCCACACAAAAAGAGGGGGGGCTTCGGGGACCAGGAAAGAATGAAGTGTCTGTGACATATATACACTAATATGTATAAAATGGATAACTAATAAGGACCTGCTGTATAAAAAAATAAATTAAATAAAATTCAAAAATTCCAAAAAAATAAAAAGATCCGAGGGGCTGAGAGAAGACGGTATAAGAGGGAGGGTCCCCCCAAATCCAGAACTAAGGCATCTCTCTCTCCATGAGTGGTCTGTGCACTCAGGGCAAGTGCAGAGGATGGTGCATGGTGTAGCAAATCCAATTCCGAATTTCTATAATTGTCTCTGGACCAAAGTATGGAATGACTGAACACTCTTGGCAACCCACACGCGTGCTGGACTGGGCTTGTCCCGCCCCACTCCTGTGCTTTGGCCTCAGGAGGAAGCACACACCTTGACCTTCCTCCAGAGGATGACAGGGGTCAAAGAGCACATCCAGGCAAGAGAATGCTTTTGTTACTGACCTCGCCATCTTCCTTCTCCAATTAGAGGTTACATAGATCCTCAGGGTGCCCTGCCCGCTTGGCCACAGCTAACTGGACCAGGCGTGGATACCTGACTCATGATTCACAGATTCTCTTTTCTGCAAATTTGAAATTAGAGCTATCAAGCTTTCTTTGATTTCTTAGGCAGACACATTTGCTGTGCAGATAAAGAAGGAACAAACCAGGTCTATAGAAAGTGAGAGAAGAATGGTCAGACACACAAGAAACTCTGCATCTTCCAGGAAGGGAGACAGAATGAATAGATGCTTTGGTTGCTGCCACCTTGCCAGCTCCAGGCTTTACAGTGTTCGGTTCTAGTTTTGCATTGGGTCCCAGCCTTTCACCTGCCCTTGATCTCCATGAGCTACTCCTCTTTCTTCTGATAAAGTCTGCTTTCAACTCCAGCTAATTTAAGTGAACTTCTGTTTTTATAAACGAAATAATCTATTACTTAGAACCAATAATCTCTGAGTTGGTTTCCATTACTTATCACCAATAATAATCTGAGATTTGTAGCCAACAATTTTATGATGTGCACTTAATTTTAATTGCTTGTAACCCATCAAAAACAACAAATTAAACAAACCAACAGACCCAGCTGGTGCGATTAAGACAGAGCTGGAAGGTCGCTGTGCCAGGAATCTAAGAAGCCTTCAGGTTCCGTGTTGCTTTGGTCAGCAGAATCCTAAAGATGCCCCAGGCTTCCCATCCCCTGGCTGTTCAATCAGACACTAATCTAGATAAGAACTTTGCCGGTGCAGTTAAGGTTAGGCATCACTTGACTTGTAGATACGATTATCCTGCATTACCAGGTGGGCCCAGTGTAATCACATGAGTCCTTTAGAAGAAGAGGAAGGCAGAAGGGGAAGGAAAGAGACACTCCAAGCAGAAGAAAGACTCAATGCTCCATTTCTGGCTTTGAAGATGGAGGGGCCACAAGCCCAGGAATGCGGGCAGCCTCCAGCAGGTGAGAACGACTCTCAGCAGACAGGCAGCAAGGAAAGGACCTTAGTCCTACAACCTCATTGGACTGAATTTGGCCAACAACCCAAATGAGCTTAGAAGTGGATTCTCCAGATAAGAGGCCAAGCCAGCCTACTCCAGTGAGACCCTAAGCAGAGAACCCAGTTGAGCGGCACTGTGCCCAGATTTCTGGCCCACGGACCCTGTGACCTAATAGATGGGTCTTGTTTTAAGTTACTCTGTTTGTGGTACATATTGCTACAGAAATAGAAAACTAATATGACTGTCATCTGGGGTATATCAGCACCACCTCGGGAATCCAACACACTCCAAGGCCAGAGGTCATCCTCTCTACCATCTGGTTCAGGTCTCTTGCTTGTAAATCAAACAAAGGGAAAAAGAAAAGGAAAAACAGAACTTTAGGTCAAGCCTTGCAGTCTATCTTTGGGACCTCTTCATGTAGGTGTGGGCTGTATGTGCACATTAATAAGGTTTTTAAAATCACAATGAATGATAAAGTAACGGATATCCTTAACTGAAGGTCAAAGTCCTAATTCATGGGCTAGGAATCTCCAATCGTGGAATTTATAATTAACCCTCCTCCCATGCAGGTTGGCAATACAAAAACAACCTTTCTCAGGATATTTTGGGAGTTATATTCCCAGTGAGAAATGAGAAATGCAGACCCACATGGAACTGGAAAGGCTATCAAGAGAAAATAATTTGCTAATCTTCATGGGGCTGGAAAGGGAGAGAGAGGATACGATCTCAGGCTTAACACTTTTAAAAAGAGAGAGAAAGGCTCAGGGGAGGCATTTGGGTATTAGACCCAGGCTCCCTGCTGTGCCCAGGAATCAGGGTGAGGACGTTCCAATCCCCACTCCTGGAGCTGGATGGGTCAGCAGAGCCCGGACTGGATTTATGTTGGTGGAGTTTATGGGGCTGCGAGGGGGGAGTGTGAGAAAGTGAGTATTTTAGTGGCTCCAAAAGGAGGAAACCAATGCCACGGGTAGGGATGGTGCTTCTCCTGCTATGAACGTGAGATTTGGAGCCCTGGGAAGGAAGGGGCAGCCCAAAGGCTGAAGGACCTCTGCTTGGAAAACCTCTGAGTCTCTGAGCAGAAGCTTCACGGCCCAGAAAACCCACAGCGACGTGGAGGCCGGCCTCGCCCTCCCTCCAGCCCAGAGCCCCAGCACCAGCTGCGCAGAGTGGGCAGCAAGAGGGTGAGCGGAGACACCTACTCACGGGGCTGCCGGCAGCAGTTTGATGAGGAAACGCCCGGTGAGCCAGAGCAGGGCCAGTCCGCAGGCTCGTTTCCGAGGGTGGGGGAAGCCTCTGGGGTGGGGGGCAGGCAGCACCAGGGGCCTGACTTAACAGATAAAGTGCATGGTCTCAAAGCCCTCACCATTTAGGCAGAAACGCCAAGTGATGTCATTTGCTCCCAAAGGCTGGTGAGGCCAAGAATATTTAGTCTGCACCCTCATGCCAAAAACACGAGTGTGGGCTCCTTTAAGAGTCTGTGCCAAGATGGAAGACAGCTATTCCCATTGAACAACAAAAGCAAAAAACCCGAACATCCCTCAAAAGAAACCTGTGTCAAGGTGGAGCTGAGGGGCTTCTTTTAAACAGCCCTCCCTCCGGTCCCTGAACATCCCCAGGCATCTCCCCCAGGTCATAGAAAGCACAGTTCCATGAGGGCTAATCCCCATGCCCGCAGCCTCCCTCCAAGCCCCAAGCTCAAAAAATTCTAAACACAAAAAATCAAGAACAGCAATTCAGTTGAGCCCTGCTTTGGGCAAGAGATCCTGAGTTTGCCAGGGGAAGGCTACCTTCCCTGGCCTACTTTTAGAGCACAAAGTGGGGGTGGCGGGAAGGACTCGTCCTTCATTTTTATATCAACATGTATTTTTCCAGGTACAGGGTAGTGGGTTGAACGGTGGCCCCCTGCAAAAGACATGTCCTAAGCCCTGGACGTTGTGATTGTGACCTTATTTGCAAAAAAGGTCTTTGCAGATGTAATTAAGGAAAGTGTCTCAAGATGAGATCATCCTGGATTGTCATCCCTAAATCCGATGACAAGTGTCCTTATGAGGGACACACAGAGGCGAACCACAGGGCGCAGAGGACACGGCCACGAGAAGACAGAGACAGAGATTGAAGTGATGCTGCCACCAGCCAAGGGCTGCCTGCAACCCCCGAAGATGGAAGAGGTAAGGAACGGATTCTCCCCTGTAGCCTCAGGAGAGAGCCCAGCCCTGCCCACGTCTTGGTTTTGGACTTCTGGTCTCCAGAACCACCAGAGAATAAATTTCTGCTGCTTTGAGCTCCTCAATTTGTGGTCATTTGTCACAGTAGCTATAGGAAATGGATACACGCGGTTACAGGAATTAAGTCTACGTTTTAGCCTACGCTCTCCACCCCTTCCTTTTCTGTCACTCTCAGTTCTGGTCAGGAGGCGGCAAAAAGCTTTCTGATGTTTTATTTGTGACTGCCTCAAAGCAGGCCAATGCAACAATTGAACATTGAAAATACAGTAACTGAAGGTACGGAGTATGATGTGAGAATTCTCACTATTTTGAATGCTAGCAGCCAATGCTAGGAAGACTTGATTGACAATGGACTTGTGAGGGGGACACCGAGGGTCCGCAAGATTTATCATGTGACTTAGGAATGATCTGTTTCATCGTCTGCATCGGAGGTCTTATCACCTGTGACGGGGGAGGTAAAAAGGGTGGAAAATGGGGAATGAGGGATGCCAGTATTCTGCTATGGTTGAGTCAGGAGACACTTTCCAAGGTTGCTAGAATAAGAAATAAAGATTAAGGGCTTCCCTGGTGGCGCAGTGGTTGGGAGTCCGCCTGCCGATGCAG
>NW_006785407.1:1319750-1322871 GCF_000442215.2 Lipotes vexillifer | reverse complement strand
AAAAAAAAAAAAAAAAAAAAAAAAGATTAATAACTTCATTTTTAAAAAGAAGGACTAAAAATTGTTCTGTAGTCATAAAATATGTCGAGGATTATGGGAAAGGAACGCTTATGTTTTGTACAAGAGTCACTAGACCCTATCAGGAGTTGCTGAACAAGAAACAGAGAGTTTCCTGGTGGGCTAGTGGTTAGGACTCTGTGCTTTCACTGCCACGGCCTGGGTTCAATCCCTGGTTGGGGAACTGAGATCCTGCAAGGTGCGCAGCACGGCCAAAAAAAAAAGGCAGTTGAAAAAAAAAAAGAGAGAGAGAGAAATGGAAGTAACATCCAGTAGGACTAAAGATGGAGAACAGTTAGCTCTGGGAAGTCCTGAGAATGAAATCATTACTAAACGGTTAGCTCCGGGAAGTGGCCCCAGGGACGTGGGCAGTTCATAGGAAGATTGTTGTTTTTCCACCTTCCCTTTGTATCTTTTTTTTTTCATGTGTATGTATTCTTTTAAATTGATTTTTTAAATAAAATAATCCAATAATCCACCTTCTCTCTCCTTTGCAGTGTATTTCAAGGTAGAAGTTGGGGGCAGTGAAAAAGGAGGATAGAGGAGGCAGGGTAACCGCGAAGTCGGGTCCCCTGTGGCCCTTTCTCCCACCCTGGGTATCAGGTGCCCCAGAAAGGGCAACTGGTAATGAGCTCCAGAGTTCTTGGAAGGTCACAGTGTCACAGAGGCCCTGGTTGGACTTCGGTCCCAGCACCCACATTTCATGAAGTCAACTCTGGCAGCACCAGGGTGCCTCTGTGCCACGCCTGGGCTGGGGTCACAAATCTGTGAAGACAGGGAATAGCAGGGGAATTCAAAGAAAGACGAAAGCAGCACTGAACACATCTGGGATGCTTCTTCTCTGAGAATAGCTACGCTGGTGTTGTACCACTGCTCCTGATTTCACGTGGAAGGTACCGTGAGCACTAATATCTGTGGCAAGTAACAGAGCATGTTATCAGCACTCATGGGCTTGCAAGTCACCCAGAAGATCCTGGATAATTTTGGACTTGGGAGGGCTTTAAAATTTATTTAGAAAAGAGTCAGGATAAAGGAGTCAATTCCATCCAGTTCCATCCAGTTTTCTCTCCCTCTCTCCCACCTCCATTTAGAATTCATTTCAAAGGTGGATTTTGGAGGCAATTTTAATTCTTTGGGGGCTATGTAGCTGTGCTTATCACAGACAGAAATTAGCGAGCCTTTTCACTAGGTACTGGAGAAGCCTGTGCTCAGAAATGCAAGGGGCGATCCGTCATCCAACACTTGTTTTGGGGGAAATCCTATTTTCTATGATCTGGACCATGTCGATTTCAGGCAGTCACCATTTACCATCTAGAGCAATAAGGAAGGCCTTTTCCATGACAGACGTGGGAGCCAAAAGGAGTGTGGATGGTGCCCACAGTGACCCACGGACATTCCTCGGGGTTCTGCCCAAGCCTCTTGGGCCACTGTTAACTGATTTGCAAATACAGAGTCAGGAACCTGAGAAAGTCATCACTAATGCTGATAAAGACATGGAACAGGCAAACACAGAAAGGACTTAGAATCCTGGTTTTAGGCTCAGAAACCGGAGTCTGAATCCCAACTCTTTCTCTTGCTAATGGTCTATTTTTTCACGTCTGAACTTCAGTCTCCCTGAAAGAGAAAAAAGCAGCATGACCAGGTGAGAACACCATCAGCTTTAGAATCTGACAGATTTCGAGTTGGATTCCATCCTTGCTGTAGTTTGTATGAGTCAACTCTCTCCCAACCTTGGTTTTCTCTATTAAAAATGGGCATGAAGATTAAATGAGATGACGTGTGTTAAAGTGTCTGGGACATTCTAGTTTCTATTCCACTGAAAAAGGTAAGAGATGAGGAAGTTAAAAAGAAATTCTGCCTTCCACGATGAGACAGGAAAAAGAGGCAGGGAAGTGGGGAGGACTGAGAATGGAGGCAATGGCAAGTTTGGGACCATGAGGTGAGAAGGCTCTGGTTGCTCCTTGAATGACAGAAACAAGCATCCATTAGCTTGGAGGCATATATAGACTTGGGATCTATTTGCTATTAACTTTGAGGCATATTCTTGGGGTACATTCGCTATTAACTTTGAGGCATATATTGTATATACTTGGGGTACATTTGCTATTAACTTTGAGGCATATATTGTATATTCTTGGGGTACATTTGCTATTATATATTGTGTATACTGGGGGTACATTTGGCTATAAACTTTGAGGCCTGCATACACTTGGGGTACATCTGCTTCTGCAGCCACAACTACTCTCATAGTTGCCCAAGGAGAGTCTGTAGAATGAGAAGAAGAGAGTGATTTGGGCAGAACCTTGTTGAGTGCCCACTTTGAGGGAGTGGTCAGAAGGGAAGAACCCACCAAGAGGTCTGAAGAGTGGGCTGGGGCCTCACAGAAGCCAAGGGAAGAAAGTGCTTCAATAAGGAGGGAAAGTCAAAGAACTGCCTTACCAGTTGGATTTAGCCCAGAGGAGGTCTGTAGTGATCTTGTCCGGACAGTCTTAGAGGAGTGGTGGGTACCAGCTCCCCTGCAGAGGCTGAGGAGGGAGAGGGAGGGGGGTGGACACGGGCTCTCTGAGCAGTGCGGGTAGCGCCCAGAGGAGAAGTGTGGTTGCAGGAAGGTGTCTTTCTTTCTTCTTCCACCTTTCCTTTCTTTCCTTTTATTCTATTCCCTTCATTCCTTCCTATCTCCCTCCCTTCTTTTCCTTCGATGAGTAGAAAGACATAAGCATGCTTAAATTCTAATGAAAGAGGAAATGGAAGCTACAGGCAAACAACTTCCAAAACTCTTATCTACTGCCCAGACGGCTTTCTCATAGAACCAGTAAATTGCCCATCAAACGCCTCCATCTGGATGTCCCTTGGGTGCCTGAAGTTCAATATTGTCTAAAACTGCTTTTGCTGTCTTTCCTCCCAGCGTTTGCTTCTTTTATCCTCTTGACAGGCACCACCATCCACCCTCCCAGTCGCCCCAGTCAGGGACCTGTGGGTCACCATGGATTCTACCTTCGCCTTGTCACCCACCCAGTACGGTCCTGCTGTATCCTCAACATCCCTCACATCCGTCACGCTCTTC
>NW_006785407.1:1302057-1319712 GCF_000442215.2 Lipotes vexillifer | reverse complement strand
CGCTCTTCCATCCCCACTGTCCTTTCTTAGCGGAGCTGCCCACCTTCTCTCCCCTGGACCACTGAGAGTCTCCTGAAAGGCTACCCTGCCTCTAGTCTCATAGCTCTGAAGCATCTTTCCTCATTAAGCAACCTCATCTTCAAAGGAATACGTTTCCTTCTGTAGGAGAAGTCTTACAGTCTTCCGGCTGTGATATGCGGCTTCTTTGTCTTTACCTTTGCAGTTCATGCTCCTCCGTCTGGAATGCCACTTATTCCTTCGTCTTAGACCCAACACAAGGGCTTGTCTGACTCTCAGACAGATCCAATGTCTCCAGTGTTCCAGCCTGACACCTCTGATGTGTTCTCATAGTCTCTCCCTAGACAGTAAGCTCTTTAAAGGCAGGGATAGTGTTTTATTAATCTCTGTACTTCTAGTCCCCGGCACCATTGCAGGAACTGATTGAATGAATGAATGACAATGAAAAAGGCAGGGCTAAATGCAACTTCATGGAACCGATTCCTCATTTTACACTTTTTGGGTTCAGTCCTCTAACGAGTCATAAGCCGCCAAATCATATTATCCATGTTCAGGCCACCCCACTCCTCTCATTTACCCACAGGATATTGTCACAAACCTCATACAGCAATTTGCCGTGTTACCTGTTTCCCACAGTATGGCACCAGGAAATGTCAGTCCTTCAAGATGTTCTGGGAGAGAAGGATTCCAAGGTCACAGTAAGTTTTGGACACAGTGCAAACCACATTCTCCTTTTGGGGGTACACCATGTAGCTTAAGGGCTTTGAGAAGTTTAACGGAAAAAACATTGAATTTGGTTGTCAAGACTTCCCAAACTTACCTGAACCTTTTCTTTCTTCAAGTCACACTTTGTGAAGCTTTAATATTTCTGAAAGTTGGCCTGTGGCAGTCTTTCGATTTACTCACAGTGGGGTTCTTCTAGTAACACATGACGCTGGAATCCTACTTGATTCCTATGCAGTGACTTTTGGTGCCATCTTTTGCCGACAAAATGGCATATGGCAGTTTTAACGATATCTGTTTTCCAAATAAGCAACGTATCTTGAGTTTATGACATGTTTTAGAGAGTAATGATTTTTCCTCAGTTAAGAAATTCTATGCCTATCTGAAAGATTCCATGTATCTTATGAGGTTTACTTTTTTTGTTTTGTTTTTGTTTTTGCTTTTTTGTAGAAAACTTTTTGTTCCACCTAACTGGGGATTAAAAATAAGATATACCAAAGTTACTCTTTTGATTCCTTAATTGAAATGTAAGTGAGTTAGAGTGAGGTCTTGCTTCCTTTTAGGCTTCACTCCAGGGTCCTTAAGGGAAAGCCACACTATTTTCCAACATGATCTGGATGGTGAGGTTCAGACCTGAAGATTTCATTGTTTTAAATTTGAGATTTCAGAGACAGAAACTTAGGGTGTATCTCTACATACATCCTAGACTAAAATCCAAACTTCTTGTTTAACAGTGAATAGATGGGCTTCCCTGGTGGCACAGTGGTTGAGAATCTGCCTGCTAATGCAGGGGACACGGGTTCGGGCCCTGGTCTGGGAGGATCCCACATGCCGCGGAACAACTGGGCCCGTGAGCCACAACTACTGAGCCTGCGCATCCGGAGCCTGTGCTCCGCAACAAGAGAGGCCGCGACAGTGAGAGGACCGCGCACCACGATGAAGAGTGGCCCCCACTCGCTGCAACTAGAGAAAGCCCTCGCACAGAAACGAAGACCCAACACAGCAAAAATAAATAACTTAATAAACTCCTACCCTCAACATCTTCTAAAAAACGAAAGTGAATAGATATTTCCTGAAAAAAAATCCATCTGTCTAGTTGACTTCTACAGCTCAGCTTGTACAGAGTGAAATGATATTTCTTTCTATAACAGCACTTTGGATAGTTTAAGGGACAGTAGTGTGAGCAGGGAACACCGCCCAGCAGTTCATTCATGCGGCATCTGCAACAATTTCTGCTACTCACGTTCATTAGAGTTGCTTTTCCTGAAAGGATAATGTATACTAATCTCAAATCTTATTGCAGAGCTGGTATTTAAAAGCTCAACTTCACATTTTTTCCAGGCCAAATTTCCTAAATATTTGGATTAATTAATACTCTGAAGAAGGGACTTGCCATTTGAAAAATCGTACTTAGAATTATGATTCTGGGGTATTTGCATCATTTCATGTCTGGATGAGGATTATGCTAATAGTTTCAGACATCACACCTGCAAAACATTGTTTGATGTTCTCTAATGGAGATTTCTCAGTCATAAGATAGCCGAGTGGAAAGACTTTTAAAAAAATCGGTTTGCCTCTCACTGTATCTGGTGCATAAAACAGAATAAATGTCTGCCAGCAACACGACCTGAGGATCTTTTAGATTGTGTCTATATAATACCCGCCAGGGCAAGAAGGCATAAGTCACCCATTGCCCTGCCAAGTTTCCTTTGTAAACTTGTTGTGTTGGCATCACCAGCTCATGACAAGCACATCAGAGCACATCAGAAAACGTCAGTGGAGCAATAATTAGCAACTGCATCAGGCGCCTGGGCCCATTTTGATAATGTGAGATCATAGCTTTCTTGCTCTTGGATGAACAGGAAAGAATGGTTTCTGGAAGCCACAGAGCATCTAAATCAGTTTGCCCACTTGTATTTGGGGTAAGGTATTAGATAAAAGCATTAAGAAAAAAGAGGTTCACAATATGTGAATATTTGAAACTGAGAACCAGATGAGTCACTGAGTTTCCCTAAAATGACTCCGAGAGTTGATAGATATTGTAGACTATCTAGAAAAATGCCCAGTGTTATGCTGGGAAGTACATAAAAGAGAAATACACAATGTAGTCCTGGTCGTCAATGACAAGGTTAAGAAGACAGAAATAACTTGTATGACACAACTGGAAAGGAGTACCTCCTGCTAAGTGCTGTGTTACCGATCACAGAGTGATTTGACACGGGCACAAGTACTCAGGAGTGAAGAGAAATGAGTAGAGTTTAGGAAAGAGGCATAGGGGAGGCATGATTGAGCGCAAGTTGGAAATGGAAAGAATTTTGCAAATAGTCAACGTTGATTGAACTCCTCTCTTTGTCCAATACGATGGTAGGCAATCAGCTTACAGTATCTCATTTATTTTCCCCTACAGTCCTGTGAGTTTAATACTCTTATTTATCCCCATTTTACTAATGAGGACACTGAGACTCAACGGGGTAAGTGATGAGTCTAGGACGCACAGCAAATCAGTGGCAGAGGGGCAATTCCAGGGCAGCTTGCAGACCACTTAGCCACCTTGCTGCAATAGCTAGCTCTGTTGTCATCAAAGACATGGGTATAGATATGAATATGGATATAAATGCACATGCATGTATTAGATGTGGCAGAAGCAGAAGATGGTCACAGGGATCGCATTTCAGAGATGAGAGAAAGATTAAGTATAAAAGTAGGAACTGGCATGGATGTGAGGGAGTTGATGAATATACATGACTATCTGGAAAGAAGGGCGTACCTCGGGAAGGTCATGGAAGACCTCCGTGGGCAGGTTGGGGTTAGCATGTAACAGGGAGGCTGGCTGGTCTGGAGCTGAGATTCAGGTGTGGACTGAATGGCCAATACTGACCACCATACTTTGTCTCTGTGCTTTGGGTGCAGAGAAAAAATATTTAAGGACAAATGCCCAGGCACGTCTTCTGATGTGACTGTAGCCCAAGAAACCCATGGGAAAGAGCTTGAACCCTGACTACATTTGGGGGTCAGACACATGCAGACCCAAAGGTGTGGAGCAACGGAAACCTAAGGGCTGAGGATGAAGGGAAGCCACATCCAGCCCCTTTGACCCCCACTTAACAGACACAGGTTCCCAGTGAGGGTGACTCTACTCTTCCCCGGCATTAACAAGCCTCCCACGTGTACACATCACCATTCTCATCATACAGTTTCAAACAAGACGATGCTCCAGTTCATGCCCATCACTTCATCTGGTCCCTGCCCAGAGAAACCATGATCTGTAATAGCTCTGGACCACTGAGAAGACTTTCAAGTAAGATTTTGGACCAAATACTCTTTTCTCTGTGTGCTCTGACTTGAGAACTTAACCCTTGAATGAGATATGATTCTGCAGTGCACATGAGAGCCCCACCCTCTATCATCTTAGATGTTCCTGGAAGGTACAAGAAGGAGAAGTGCAGGAAACTGTCCAAATGGATGTGGGGCACCCATAAAAGACAGTCCTGGGCATTCCCAGAGAAGCTTGGGTGTGAGAAGCCTGCAGGGGTTACAAGGCTTCCTGCAGGAGCAGAGCCGGGGCAGAGCTGCGGAGATGAACACAGGGCTCTTGAAGTGGCTGCATTTGTGAGATTAAACTGGTGGTGTCCAGGAGAGCCACTTATCACATACAAACTGTTGCAGCGTGTCCTTAGGTGTGTTATGGAGTGTGCACACAAAACCCCACAGGCCATGTGTATTTATTAAGCAAAGAAAGCACGTATTTTGCAGGAAGATCACTAACACCAAAGACAAAAGCAGTGAAAGAGCAGAAGAAACACAAATCCTTTTTTTTCGGTCATAGCCTTCTTATCAGACTTTAGCGAAAAATGATTGATCACCATTTAGCAAAAACTTCTTTTTTGCCCATCTAAAGATAAACGTTTATTTTGAGGCAGAAGAAATCCATAGCTTATGGCTTCAGTTCACTTGTCCTCTGTGCTAAACCCAAGGTCACACTCAAGACGGCACGCACACAGACGATCTCCAATTTACAAGTGGATGGGGCTCTGAGAGGACACTTATAAATTGGTTCCCTGGAGCACAGGAGCACGTCCCCATCGACTCTCTGCCCAGCCCATAAAACTCTCTGAACCCCCTGAGTTCCCAAGCTGGTTCCAAGAGCCGCCTCAGAGCAACTGTGAGACTGAGGGTGGAGCAGGGCCAGGGGGGTGGGGCTGGGCTTGGAGGGCGGGAACTGTCATGCCCTTGAAAGGAAGAGCTCAAAGTCACGGTCGTTTTGGGGGACAAGTTTTCCAGGACTGGTTGTCGTAGCAATATAGCATTACTTTTATTTCTTAAATAACTTTTTTGCGAAACAGTTTAAGACTCACAAGAAGTTGCAAAAATAGTACAGATTCTGTGTATCCTTCACCCAGTTGCCTTAATAATCATCTCTTACCTAATCATGGTATATTGTCAAAACCAGAAAACCGACATTGGCAAGATACTCTTAACTCAGAGAGCTTACTCAGATTTGACCAGTTATTTTTTTTTCTCCCTAAACAAATGTAGTGCTTTGGAATTATTAGATCATTTCTTTTTCCAATGTTACAATGCTAAAAAGTCTCAATTTTTGCAACAAAATCTTCTATTCTTTACTATAAAATATTTAACTGATGGTGTTATTTGAGTGAAGACTGAGTAGGTTTTATATTTATACAAATCACTTTAATTTAATCACTTTAATTTTAATTAAAAGGCAAAGATTTTATTTTAAATTTCTAAGCTATACAATATTTGTAGCCAAGAGAATAATTTATGAAATGACAACTTTAAAAATTAATCTGAGTCACAGTTTGATAACAGTGTTTGGGCCTGGTTCCTGGACCTACTGGTGCTATAAACTGAGTGACCTCATTTTAGGTGAGTTACTTGACCTCTTTGGTTCTTAATTACTTGATTGCAAAGTAAGGAAATTAGACTACATGACCTCTGAAATTTTTTTCAGCTAACAAAACCCCTATGGGACCCCCATGTCAAAAGTATCATACAGAGATTGTTATAGAAAGCATAAGATAGTTTTATGAAAAACAGACAAAACAAAAACAAAAACCAAATCCTAGAGCTAAAGCGAAAAGGGGAAAATACCTTGTATTCGCCTAAAAGTTATGGGAAGAGTACAAAAGAACATTTGAGGGCAGCATCACTGTGGAGGGTGAGGACCACCGGCCTGCAGGTGGTCCTGAGGAGCAGACATGGTCTGAATCCCCCATAAACCACTTAAACTTGTGTGATATTTGGACCATCCCAAGCCTCAGTTTCCCCATCTGTAAAAGGATGATGGACCCTGTTAGTGGGGCTCTGAGGAGGAAAAGGGATATGACAGGTAAAGCGCATGACAGTCTTGTCCCATGAATGTTAACAGAGCCCCTGAGTGTGACGTGTGAGTGGGAACAGAGCAGATGTGGCGTTAGATGGTATGAATGGAGTGCGGGTCCACCTGCCTCGGACAGTGTGGTTAGCTTAAGCGGGGAGCCTCCACTTCCAGAGAACAAGTTATGGGACTTAGATGTGGTTGTCATCCTGGGCACTTGTGAACTGAGAAGGCGGTCAGGGTTTTCCCTGTGATGCGGAAGAGAGACCCCCGGTCTCAGTGGGGGGATCTGAACTGGCAGAAATGAGGAACACTAATTAGAGAGCATTCTATTCTGTTTTTAGGAAAAGTAGATATGTCCCACATACTTTTTATCTCACTGTAAATTTGGGATTAGAATTTAGACTCTGGATTTCAGTCTAAGACATCTTACTATGAAAATGAAAGAAAGATTTATTATTCTCTCCCCATCTTGCTACTCATACTAGTTTCTTATCCACAAATGCCTTCTCTTCCGCCTGGCCTTTTCCCCTATTTATAGCCATGTCTCAAACATAGTCTTCCAATTGTGGTACTTAAGATAAATGGGAAAATCATCTAGACCACAATCAATTCAATAAAAAGATAGAAAAAAATTAATTAATTCAATAAAAAGACAGAAATATTTGTATGTACTCCTGTCCAGCAGCCATATAACACTGCTATGTACATCAAAATTTCCTAGTGGGTATTCTTGTTCTCCTTATACTATTTCTTTGGGCCATATTTTTTAAAGTTTTCAATTTGAGTTTTTCAAAGAGCTTTCACCTTTTCATGTTTAAGACATAGCTTTAAAATCTTACAACATCGAATATTCTGTCTGCCAGCATTCTACAACCTGCATTAGAAAACCAGTGTTAATATGTACATATATATACAAACTGCACTAAAATTGACCTGGATTACTGTAATTTATACATTTTATTTTTGTATTTAAAGGAAAAGAGAACTTGAACTCATTTCATTTTACAGCCAGGAAATGGTCTAAATTATCTTAATTTCATTGTACTTTTAGAAGTTATTGGCTCAACCGGAACTAGAAACTACTCTTTGACTCCAGTATAGCCTGGGAAAGTAGACATTTGTAATTTGAAAAATACAAACAAAAATTAATTCCGAAAGGAAAGTAATCTACAAGTAGAACGCCTTTAAGCCATGAAATCAGCTAAGGACTCAAAGCCCCTTGGTGTTACTCTGCTAACCCATGGCTCATCTCTCCAGACCACCTTTCATGCATAGGCAGACTCTGGAAATGATTCATTGCCTACAGTGTTACAGCATCTGTTGTGCCTGGGGTACAATAAAGAATTCTTACGGAGACATATGTTATTTTACAAAAAACAGGATTGCACAGAATGCACTATTAGAGCTGGTCTGTGAATCGTTGTCCTCCGTCTGCAATCAGATAAGTGCAGAAATTGGCAGTAAGTACTTAGAAACGTTTATATCGATCTGGCATTGCCATGACATCCAGGCGTGTGACTGGTGTACAGGTCTCCTTGAATAGGATGTAGACCAGTTCCGAAGTTGCTGAATTCACCTTGGGGTTGTACGTGTTGTGAGCTGCAGACTATTCGTGCCCAGTAAGACCCTATATTGATCTGCAATAGATCAAAACAGACAAACAAATAAACATGTCTCCTTTACCACTAATGGGCTGAGAGGCATTGATATCAAACGTAGTCTTTGAAACCTGTTTCTTTTACACAACATGTTGTGAGTATCACTCATTTCAGTAACTATGTCGATAAACCTTATTTTTGGTGAATGTGTTATCCTTCAGTTTTTAAGTTGGATTAATTGAGAGGTCACTCAAGTTTTAATCGGTGCCTGCAAATCTCCTAAGACTGTCTCTTCCCATTTGAAGATGGCATTACTGTGATTTATGTACAATGGTACTAAGAGTCAGAAACAGTGGATCGCTTTTGAATGCTTTGCCCAGGGGGACCACTCTCACACTATAGAAGGTACCTCTTCACTAAAAGACAATTTCATCCAGAATGAGGTCCAGCAGCAGAAACTTCTGGGCAATATTTTAGCAATTAATAGCATAGTGGCCTCTTCACCGAGACTTTCACAAATCCCCAAAGTAATAGATGTTTTAAGAGTTTTGGAGACCCACGGGGAATACTGTGTCTATTTGGGACTTCCCAGGCTACAATGACAGTAGCAGGATGACCACTGTTTTGCCCTCATACTCCTGTCCCCTTTCCTCTACCTGACATTCCTAATCAGCCATGGCCTAATTTCCACTCCACCTCAAAGTTACCCTCAACATGCTCTAGATGGCTCCTGACAGATGACAGGAGTGGGACGTAAGAAGAAACCCATTTACCATTCCTGCCCTAAACCATTTGTGATGAAAAGGTTTTCCAGAGAGGTAATGTGCTTCACCTTGCACTTGTTACAATGGCACAAGCATTGAAAGGAAAGTGGCAAAGGACTTGGTATTGTATATGTTCAAAGAGTAAAATACAAACTCTCAAATCTCTTAGGCTTGACTAGGTTTTTCTACTCTGTCAAAATTCAACTCTGGAATATTTTAGTGCTGTTTAGCATTTTCCTTCATGGCTACCGTCTTCTCCAAAGATGTCTTTAAGTCTAAGATCCTAGATGCTTCAAGTACAGAGAGCATCTATTTCCAAAGGATAATAGTATTTGTAATATTTGTTCCCCAAACCAGAAACTTTCCTCTAGGCAAGTCCAAATTGTAATCAACTAGTGAGAGGATGGATCAGTGAAACAAATGAACATTGGTCAGTCTAAATCAATGTTAGGGTCCAGAGTTCTGCCATATAATAATGGAAGTGCTCTGTGCTTTTTTTTTCACTACGTTCACATACTAAGGTAAAAAATAGCTACTCCGTGCCTAATAAGGTAAGAATGAGAGCATTTCAAATACTCTTACCCATTTGTTAAAAAACAAAAAAGAAAATATGATTCCTAGTTTTTCCCCTTAGACCTGAGCACAGGCCACGATTCACTTGCCAAATTTTCTCTCAGCAGATTGTTTTCAAAAGTTTTATTTCTAGATTTATTACAGTATTCCCAAGGAAACTAATCTTTTTTTGTGCTTTACAAACAGCACAAATGTCATTATGACGTATTTTGGTAACTCAGTATGTGGTGAATAAACCCTAATACCTGGTATATCCATTCCTAAATGAGAGAAAAAAAAATACCAACTATAATATTTTAGATGAATAAACCCAAACAATTACCTTTTCAAAAAGAGTTAAAGTCAGTATGCTTTACAAAAGCTAAACGTTGTGGGCCAGTAGACTTTTATTGTTCTTACTCAACAATCATTTATTGGTCACTATGTCTGGACCAGCTCTGTCCAACAGAAATTCCTGTGGTGATGGAAATATTCTGAATGGACATAGTCCAATATGGTAGCCACCAGCCACATGTGGTGATTGAGCACTTGAAACGTGGCTCAGGAGAAACACAGTATTTCATTTCACTTAATTTTAATTAATTTAAATTTAAATAGTCACATGTGGCTAATGGTACCTTACTGGATAGTGCAGATATAGAATAGATATCAATGTTTTAAGATGAACATGATTTGGCTTTTCTCCCAAAAATCTACAGAGTAATGGGAAAAATAAAATGCATACATAATTTTACATAAAAATCCTGATCAAATTTATATGGAACTTAATAATAAGATAAACGTTATATGGAAGAAAAAAGCCCCCAAATTGCCAAGATAACTCTGAACAGGAGGAGGGTGAGGGGAGAGAAGAGGTGAGACTTGTCCTTCCAGATACTAAGAATCATCATAGAATTATCATGATTAATAGTAAAATATTGTCACGGAGATAGACAAATAAGCAGTAGAACAGCAGTAGAACAGACAGCCCAGAAGCCTATTTGTGCAGGATTTTTTGTTTCTTTTTGGCAAGATGCAAAAAGCAGAAGCTATAAAGAAAAATGATACATTTTACTATCGGAATTTGAACTTTTTGTAGTCACCAAGACAACATAAATAGTTAAAAGACAAGCCACAGACTAAGGAGATAGAACATATACAGCTGACAAAGGAGCAGAATAAACACATATACAAATAACTTCCCAAAACTTCAGTAAGAAAAAACAAGTAACAAAGAGAACACAGGCAGAGGATATGAGAGGGTGATTCGCAAGAGATGAATCTGAAAGATGAATACATGTCAAATGTGCTCAGTTACAGGAAATGAGCTAGATCCATATTTTTCAAGGCTAATAGGTCTCAAAAATATAATGTGGGGACTTCCCTGGTGGCGCAGTGGTTAAGAATCCACCTGCCAATGCAGGGGACATGGGTTCGATCCCTGGTCTGGGAAGATCCCACATGCCGCAGAGCAACTAAGCCCGTGAGCCACAACTACTGAGCCCACATGCTACAGCTACTGAAGCCCGCGTGCCTAGAGCCCGTGCTCTGCAACAAGAGAAGCCACCGCAATGAGAAGCCCGCGCACTGCAACAAAGACCCAACATAGCCAAAAATAAATAAATTCATTAAAAAATATATATATATATATATAATGTGGAGGAGGTAAGAGCGGTGAGATGAGGAGCATAATGTAGGCCTCGGGAAGGGGGACTGAGGGAAAATGAGGGAACTTGGAAGACTAGGTCATTTACTAAGATTGACAGGTGTGACTTTCAGTTTGCAGGATTGGGGAGAGTATAGCAAATCTGAAAAAGCCACCAATGCATGTGACTCAGTGAATAATGAATAAGGAGATTGCTAAGCAATAATGAAGACTCAATTAATGCTACAAGAATACTGCATACATAAAATATGAAGATAGGGCTTCCCTGGTGGCGCAGTGGTTGAGAGTCCGCCTGCCGATGCAGGGGACACGGGTTCGTGCCCCGGTCCGGGAGGATCCCACATGCCGCTTAGCGGCTGGGCCCGTGAGCCATGGCCGCTGAGCCTGCGCGTCCGGAGCCTGTGCTCCGCAACGGGAGATGCCACAGCAGTGAGAGGCCCGCGTACAGCAAAAAAAAAGAAGATAATATTTGAGATTCTTCCACGGGGGCCATGAATTCACTTTTAGTATTTATTTTGTTTTGTTGTTGTTGTTTGATTTGTATCTTTAGGAGGAGAGGACTGAGGAGCAACTGTGCTTCAACTGTAACACGACTAGCAGAGAGATATGATTCTAAATATAAATAAATAATACAGAATAAATAAATATTCTGTATGTTGTATATGTTTTTCCCAGGCAACTTTCCAAATAGCTTGAATAATTTATGGTTTGATTTGAATACTTTGCAATAGTTTGGAAATATTTCGTAAATATGTAAATATGTAAATATTTCGTCTCTTACTTTGTGAAAGTCTGAAAAAGCAAGGGTCAACCAGCAAAGACAAAATCAAACAGTAAAAACCTCATATTTGAGAAAAGAAGATATGTTTTAATATCTAACTGGGCCATTTACAAAATAATAAAGACAATCACTGAAACATTTGTTCCCATGGCCATCTGAGAATAATCCCTCAATAAATAACTATGGACACTTAGGAAAAAAAGCTTAGATATAATAATACTGCATAATTTAATAGGACAAATAGCTGTAGAGCAATTTCATTTTAAAATAGAAAAAAACTAAAATGATATCTCAGCTATCCAGAAACTTCAGAAAATGTGTTGGTCTGGATAGCTGAGGGTTTATAAATTTTAAATAGCAACGTTTTTTTTAGCTTAGTTCTTTTGTATAGAAATGTTTTGAAGATGTATTATACACTTTGCTGCCTTCATAAAGGGAATCTACTAAAAATACATCTTTGCTGATTCACATAATTATCATGAACATCAAAGACTGTGCTGCTCTCTCAAGCCACCAAGGTCCTCAGGGCATACTTGAGGTGTGTCTATTTGTTTCTTTAAATACACCAGAACTACTCTGTGTTTAAAGTTCTTTTTCATCTTAAAAATTTCATGTTTAAATTATTATTTTATTATATCCAATGATATAATCAGCACATGGTCACGACAGAATATTTTGAAAAGTAGAAAGTAAAAATCACCCATAATACCATGACATAGCCACAAATCCTGTTAATATTTTGACATATTTCATTCTGATTTCTTTTTAGAAACTATATACATATATTTTACTTAGCCAAGATCAATTATAACCAGTTTTGTATCCTGTGCTTTTGCTTTGTAAGATGTTACCTGCTTTGTGAATTAGTTCATCTCCTCTACTGGAGTCAGCATATTAGCTATCATTTCTTATTGCTGCCAGTGGGTCTTTACATAACCGTCCCTCTCCCAATCCTACTATGCTGTTTCCCAATTGCTGGGGGATGAAAAACCAGAAAACCCAATTTCACAGAACTGTGTCTAACAGAAGAATAAATAGATTTGAGCGAGGGACTGGGAAAGCTGTCTTCAGATGAAAGTCCATGTGCTATTGTTTAGGGACTTGATCACATTCCTTTTGCCTATTCAGAGATCTTCTTGTTTTTGCTTACTTTCAGGCTTATGGCCCTGTTTTGAAGAGACAGACGCCATTTCCAGGTAGGCATGATTGCTGGAATAGCTGAATTTCAGAGAAGTGAAGTGTTACTGTACTGCAATGCCAATTAATACCGTAAATTGAATGCATGAGTCTGATCTACCATCTTTCTGGTACACAGATAAGCAAGGACCCACTCCAATTCATTCTTGCTGAATAAGCAGCGAAAATCTACATCATCTCTCTTCAGAAGAATGAATTGCTTACACATCTGTGTTCCTACACCACCATGTATTCACTTCAGTATTAAATCATATTGTATTACACTAGGTGGAAGCAAGTAAAATGAACATTGTTTTGTAGATCAAAAATTGACATTCATATGGCTCAGCCTAATGGTTAATTTCATGTGTCTCTCTTGTCCACACTAGATAGTAAGTACCCTTGGGGGAAGGTCCATCTTGGTGCCCTAAAGGTCTGGCTATAATAAATACTGAAAATATTTCTTTGAAGAATGTGAAAAATAGGTAGATTGATCTAGATTTGGATATCTAGATCGATCTATCTATCTATCTACCTGTCTATCTAAAAACCAGCAATTACAGGTTTTATGCTGACTTGACCCAGGTAAATGATGCTTTGTACCTGGTAAGTAATAAAGAATTCTCATTTCACTTCGTTTATTTTTCTTTTTTTAAGATAATGCAGTGGATCAACTTTATTCCCCCTTCTAATTGCTTTGGAAATGAGCTAGATCCATATTTTTCAAGGCTAATAGGTCTCAAAAATATAATGTGGGGACTTCCCTGGTGGCGCAGTGGTTAAGAATCCACCTGCCAATGCAGGGGACATGGGTTCGATCCCTGGTCTGGGAAGATCCCACATGCCGCAGAGCAACTAAGCCCGTGAGCCACAACTACTGAGCCCACATGCTACAGCTACTGAAGCCCGCGTGCCTAGAGCCCGTGCTCTGCAACAAGAGAAGCCACCGCAATGAGAAGCCCGCGCACTGCAACAAAGACCCAACATAGCCAAAAATAAATAAATTCATTAAAAAATATATATATATATATATATAATGTGGAGTAAAAAAGAAAAGTGACAGAAAAACAGAGTATCGAACCATTTGTGCAAACTTCAAAGCACCCCGAGTACTATAGAGGTTTCCCTCGCTGTCTGAAAGTAGAGCTTTTCTACGAAAATTTTCCTAAGCCAAAATGGCAAAAAGCGAAAAAGCAGTTACCTTAGGACTCACCTTGCTAACAGATGCAGAAAAATAAATTGAAATGAAGCACAGGTGCTCACAGACAGTTCAAAGCTATGCCGGCTTGAAGCTGAGATGCTGCAGGTAGTTTCTGGGGAAGGAGCTTTGGCAGGGCCACTCCTGCTGCTGGGGTGAGCACTGCTTGTATAATGACGCCGCAAAACAAGAGGTGAACGCTGTTTTCGATTTTCATCTTTTACCGTAAAAGTGAAAATCCTCTTTGATTTCTTATGGTTAGGAAAAACAGGTGCTAATGTAGGTGTTTCATGAAAGTAAAGTGGCATAAGACAAACTTTTGTTTGTTTTGTTTTTGTTTTTTTGCGGTACGCGGGCCTCTCACCGTTGTGGCCTCTCCCGTTGCGGAGCACAGGCTCTGGACGCGCAGGCTCAGCGGCCACGGCTCACAGGCCCAGCCGCTCCGCGGCATGTGGGATCCTCCCGGACCGGGGCACGAACCCGCGTCCCCTGCATCGGCAGGCGGACTCTCAACCACTGCGCCACCAGGGAAGCCCATAAGGCAAACTTTTGAAGAGCAAGGGGCACCTGTATAGTGTTTGTGTGAAGTACCTAGGTATAGAAAGGATTGAAACATGGAGGAGATGAATAACGACCCCATGATAACTATACCTGGGCAAGAGACGGCCTGAATCTTCTTCAGAGGGGCCACACTTTCGCCTTCCTCTCGCCTAGAGCCAAGGGCTTGTACCCGCCTGAAGCTCATCCCCCTTCCCATCCTCCTGTCTCACACCAACACGCTGGGATCTGAGATCCCAGGTTTCCCTGCTCAACGGTCCTGAGCCCTCTTCCTGAGCCTGTGTGGCCTTTTCCCCAGGCCCACCTTCTGAAGAAAGGGCCTGGTAGCTGCCCTGGGGAGGAAGGGAGGGGGCAGGGGACAGGACCTGAAGGCATATGAAGGAGGCTTCAGCTGTGTCTAGGAGTGTTAGTTCTTGATAACGATATACCTAAAACACGATAACATGACACTTGCTATTTCTGGGGAAGGGTGGTATTTTTGTACTACTCTCTTTATTAATAGCCAACTTACATATAACACTTGTCATGTTTCAAGTACCGTTTTAAGCGACTTGCATAAAAAATGAAAAGGTGTTATTGCTACTCAGTTTTACGGAAAAGGCTGACTAACTTGCCCAAGTCACTCATCATAAAGAGTAGAAGGGGATTTGAACATAGCAGATCTGGCTCCAAATTCCATGATCTTAGCAACTGCTCTAGGTCTACTTGTCCAAATGCTCAGATTACTTCATTTAAAAAAAAAAAAAGGAATTAAAGTTAAAATAGCCTGACAACTGCAATACAAAGAAAAATGTAGTAAAATTCCTTAAGAAGGTTCTTAGATGTGTTAGGAGCACAGACAAGGACGGTAGACATGACTTGGGGAAGACAGCAGTTTCGGCGGTCAGGGAGGGCTCGGAGGAGGGGATGCGGACGTTCGGCCCAGGCCTTGCTGGGTAGTGGCTGCGAGGGCAGGAGAGTGAAATGCAGGAAGAGGAAACTTCTTTGTGTGGACAGGCACAGATTTAGGGAAGTTAAAGAAGGATTTGAGAATTAGCAAGTCGTGGTGTTTGGCTGTCACATGGGGGGACAACTTGGTGAGGGACATAGGTTAGTATCTTGAAAGGGAGCGTGAGAAGTGAGTATTTTATTTGGAAACCAAGGCAAGCCCTTGAAGGGAGCACCTCCGAGCTGCTCCGTGGGAAGACAACAGTGCAGCCTGGCTGGAAGGACAGCGGCCGCAGGTGAGGAGCCCCTAGGGTCACTGTGAACAAAGTTGGTGGACGAGGAGAGGAGGCCATGCCTGTGGGGGGCAGGGGAGGAGGGAGGTGTCAGGAAGCATCCAGTTGTTCCATCAATATTTATGGAGCACCTACTGTGAACCAGGCACTGTTCCAGGGGGTGGCAATATAGAAATGAACAAAACAAAACTTTCTGTCCTCGTGAAACCTGCCTTCTTAGTGGAGGAGGGGGCCCAAGTAAGAAAAATAAGTAAATTTAGTAAATAAAGGGATAAAAATATGCATATGTTAGAGGGTGATAAGCACTTTGGAGACAGATAAAACAGGGAAGGGAGCTGGGGGCTTGCCTGTGTGTGTATAGGTGTGTACCGGGGCAGGGGTGGTGGGGAGATGGCCAGGAGGGATGGGCTGAGGGCACCTTTGAGTAAAGGCCGGAGGAGTGCCGGGTGTTGAGATGATATTGAGAGTCTGAGTCTTGGGGTGGGGCCATGGTTACCCCAAAAGAGAGGGCAGAGGAGGAGCTGGGTGGGAGGAGGACGGATTGAGTCTGGGGTCCAAGGGGGCAGTCAATAATATGGACTACACCCTGGAGCTTCTGTACATACAGAAGTCGCTGCTAACCAGGTGACAGATGAGCTTCAGTAGCTGGGAAAAGGATGATAGAACAGTAAGAACTCTCATTCAGTGAGCCCCTCATGTGTGCCCATCTGCCACCAGGTGTTTTATCCTTCCTAGTACCCGGGATCCGTAGGACATCCCTGCACGGAAGACAGTATTAACTCAGCAACAAATAAGAACGACAGTAATAAGAGCTAACATGCGAAAGGGCATACTGTGCGTCGTCAGGCACTTTTCTGGCACTTTATGTGTAATAATTCATTCAATCCTCACAGCGACCCCAGGAAGGTATCAGTCTCATTTGACAGATGAGAAGACTGGGCTGGCCCGGTAAGGTACCCAGGGTCACAGCTGGTGAACCGAGGCAGGCTGGCTCCGGTCCTTGCTCTGGAAGGAGGAAAAGTCAGTCTGCGCTCTACCAGCCTCTCTACCCTCCGAGAAAAGCGAGCTAAGGGTGGAACGCTTTTCGGACGGCTGGGGTTCTGGGGAGAAGAGCTGGAGAAATTCTCAGAAGATACGTCTTGAGGGGAGAGGCTGGGCCAGGGCAGGGAGGGCGCTGTTAGGAGTGCAGGGTGAACAGCATAGCAGAAGGCTGCAGCCGCGAAGGGGCTTTTTTTTTTTTTTTTTTTCCTCTCCTTAAAGCAGGCACTCTGTTAAATTCTTACTGGCATTCCTTTGAGTCTTTTGCTCAAAGCAAAATGGTTGTTTCATTTATAGACTTATAATTAGAGAATTCATTTATTTGTGGAAGTTTTTGCTGTGAGCAATTTTTCTTGCGTTATGCGGGCCTCTCACTGTTGTGGCCTCTCCCATTTGCGGAGCACAGGCTCCGGACGCGCAGGCTCAGTGGCCATGGCTCACGGGCCCAGCCGCTCCGCGGCATGTGGGATCTTCCCGAAACGGGGCACGAACCCGCGTCTCCTGCATCGGCAGGCGGACTCTCAAGCACTGCGCCACCAGGGAAGCCCCGCGAAGGGGCTTTTAACCCGGCCCAGGGAGGGCATCCGAGTGCGGACACGGACACAGCAGCCCGGACGCGGGGCAGAGGCCAGGACGCCAGATCGCACACAGCTCTGCGGATCTCTGGGAGCGAATAAGGGAGCTAAAAACAACGATTGAAACCAACCAACAAACACCCTTTCTGGGCGATTTCAGGGCCAAGAGCGAAAGCCTTGGCTAAAGAAACCTGTAAGGGGCTGAGGTCCGTTCTCACTTTGAACTCCAGGACTCTGAACAAGACGCCTCACACCCCTGTGGGTTGCCCAGCTGCTCTTCTGAAAAAGTTGGACGCTCTCTGAGATGTCGCCAATGTCGCCATAATCTAACCCCGCGTGGTCCTAGCTCTGCAGTCGGTCCACTGCTCTGGGACCTGGCTGCCCGGCCCCAGGGGTGCGCCGGGCGGCTCTGCTCACCCCTGGGACGAGAACTGGCCGGAGGGGGGG
>NW_006785407.1:1301551-1302047 GCF_000442215.2 Lipotes vexillifer | reverse complement strand
GGGGGGGTCGGGGGCTCCCCCGGCATGGGCGCGGGACGCGGAGCGCGCGTCGTCGGTCCCCTAGGCGGCACCCGGAACCACCTAGAGACCAAGTCCCAGGAGCCTGGGAGTCGCTGGGTGGCCCTGGAACTTTCTTCTCTGGAGCCCGATCCGGGACCGCCCGCAGAACAGGCTGCTGGCAAGGACCGAATGGAGCTCCGCGCCAGGCCGGAGGCTATGCGCGTCACCCGCAGTCCCGGGCCGGGTCCGCGGCGCGCGGTGGCGCTCCGCCAGGCCGCGCCGCCCGCGCCCCGCCGCGCGCCCACCCAGACCCCGCGGCGGCGCCCCGGGGGAGCGCGGCCCGGGCCTCCGCGGGCGCCCCCGGACCGGAAGCGGGTGCGGCGGGCGGGGGCCCCGGGGCCGGAGGAGCGGCGGCCGCTGGCGCGGCGCCCAGGGGCGTGAGGCGGGTACGCGGGGGAGGCGGCGGGGCGGAGGAGGCGGCCGGCCGGCCCGCGGG
>NW_006785407.1:1293587-1301414 GCF_000442215.2 Lipotes vexillifer | reverse complement strand
CTTCCTCTTCGTCGGCGTGTTCTTCCTGGGCAGCCGGCCCGACAACTACTGGTGCCGCGGGCCGAGCGCCGCCGCGCTGGCCGAGCGCTGCGGCTGGAGCCCCGAGGAGGAGTGGAACCGCACGGCGCCCCCCCACCTCGGCCCCGCGCCCTCCGAGCGCCGCGGCGACGGCCGCTGCCAGCGCTACCTCCTGGAGGCGGCCAACGCCAGCGCCGCCGCCCCGGGCGCACTCAGCTGCGCCGACCCGCTCGCCGCCTTTCCCAACCGCTCGGCGCCGCTCGTGCCGTGCCGGGGGGGCTGGCGGTACGCCCAGGCCCACTCGACCATCGTCAGCGAGGTAAGGGCCCGGGTCCGCGCCGGGCGCGCCCGCCCCGCCGCCGAAAGCCGGCCGGGAGCGGACGGCGCGCGGAGCCTCCGCAGACGCCGGGAGTCGGTGAAGCCGGCCGCCGGGAAGGTCCGCGGAGGCAGGGAGCTGTCGGTTACCTCTGGGGACCGACCGGGTTCATCCCGCGCTTGGAAGCGTGGTGCTGCGTCGTAACTGCCCTGGCAGTGCCTTTGCTTTATCTCTGTCTGCTAGTGAGGCAACGGAGTGGTGCTTCGGTTTAGGTATGAACGAAAACCGCCCTGGAAGCCAAGTGCTAAGATGCTTCGCACACATCTCCTCAGGGATCGAAGCATCCTGTACGATGCTCGTTGACTGTGAGATGTGTGTGCGCAGCAGTTGGAAATGACGGATGGAAGCGGGTAGAGAACCGCAGTGTCTGGGGCGAGCGCCGCTGAGCACGTCCGCGCCAGCTCGTGGTCCCCAGGGGGCGAAGGAAAGGAGAAACCAGCGTTTGAAGGCAGGGCCAACTGTCTCTAGTTGCCCAAATGATTATCAGAAATTCAAAAGTACAAAGGTCGAGGCTTTCCCGGGAGCATGATTTTGGCAAAACTGCTTTGGGGCAAAGAGCAACATTTGAGAGAAGTTGGGAAAGCTGAGGTTTTGAATTAAAAAAAAAAAATTTTTTTTTCCTGCTAATAAGTGACAGGAACGCAGCAGAAGAGGCTGTAAGGCATACATAGTGGACACCCCACTTATTGTGGGGGTAGCTGCTGCGGTCGGGTGGGGACAGTCCCCACGGTCTTTTGGCTACGTTTGAGGTGTCAGTGCCTTGGGGGTTAGGTGCCCTCACCTTTGGCAGCAGAATTGTTTCTGCGCTGCGCTAGGCTGGCAGTTTGCATCTTCATCTTGGTGAGTTCTGACTTTAGGGACTGCCTCCACTGAGCTTGCAGTGAAGGGATGAGTAGTTTTATTGAACTTCGCTGCAAGCATGGATCAATTTAATTTCTAACAAGTGATTGAGTGTGCTCAGGCAAATTGGGAAAGAAAAAATGTTTGTCTTTAATTTATTGTCATAAAGAATTTTTAAGCACCTACTTGAATAATGGGGGAAACACTGGCTTCAGAGTTCGCAGTGCCTCTTCTGCCTGTTAATGGTGTTCTTTGGTCTGGTGGTGACCTAGTCTCTCTGAAGCTGGGATTGTAGGTCTTTGAGGTTATGCATGTTCTGTGTGTTAGCACACTGTGTGTGGTCCTCTGCTAAGTGCTTTAGAGATCAAACCCCATGGCAGCCCAGAAAGGCCATGTGTATGTGTGTTTGGGGTACTTTAATTTCTACCTAATTCGTGGGTCATGATCGGTACTGCTTTATAAACTGTGGTGGTCTTGTTATTAGGGGTTTCACTCTTGAAATGGATAAGGTGTGGGCTTGGGTGGGAGAGGGTGTTATCACTGGGACTTCCTTTGAGTTGTATCCATTAGGTGGCTGCTTAGTGCTGCTTTCCAGGCAAACCAGAAGACGCTGCTCGGAGAGTAGATGCCTGATTTTTGAAGACATATAGATCTCAAATGAAGAATCAAATGAACACACACTCCAGTGGGGTTTCCATGAGCAAGCATGATCCATAGACATCAGAGAAGGGAGACATAAAAATCTCTAAGTTAGTGTCCAGACAGGTACTTTAAAAGCATTCTGGGGTTCCAGGGTTGTTTCAAGCATTCCAGGGTTATTTCAGAGGAGGCACAGTTGGTCTTATGAAGGTCTAACAGACACTGTGGAAGGTGGGAGTTCCCGAGACCTGGTCCTGGCACGGTCTCCATCCAGCTGTGTGGCTTGGGTGGATAGCTTAACCCTTCTGGGCTTAGCTTTCTCATCTGTAGTATCAGGGGTTGGATTAAACCCTTTACAGTCCGACCAATGCCATCAGTGTCATCACTGGATGGCTGTTCTCAGTGTGCTCAGAACAATGATAAAAATCTTCAAGGAAAAGTAAAATGCTGTTCAGAATGCTCCCTTAAGGCCTCTGACAAGTTTTGGAAGTATATTGGAGAGATATTTTTTGTTGTTGTTCTAAATTGTTTGCTTCTTCTGGTTTGTTGTTTTAATGTTTCGATTCTTGAGAGGAAACCCTCCATCTGTTCAGGAAGTCCAGCGTCCAGAACAACTCCTTCCCTCTCAGAGTTCTGCACAACTAATATATTACTGTCTTTGGTTTTGCATATGATCCAGTTAGTGTTTGTTCTTTCATATGCTGTCAGCGTGACCCATCTCTGGCTCACACCGTATACCCAGTGTGGTTTCAGAGACTTGAGACCTAACATATGAGTCACGGAAAGGGGGTGACTTGGGAGAGTTCAGAGCGCGGAAGGGGAGACCAGATTCCAGAATGGCAACGTACGGCTGTTATATTTAATCCTTGCGCCATTGCTGGGGAGACAGCATTGTCCCGGCTTTTAGAAGAGGAACCTGAGGCAGGAGATGCGAAGGGACCCACTAGCGTCCCAGACCTTTTATGTAGCCAAGGTGGGTTCGGATCCGGGGGTCGTGATTGTGAATCCGTCTCCTTTCCTCCAGGCAGTGCTCTAAGTCCTTGAAACAGGTCCACACAGCATGATACCAGATCACTCACACTTTAGAACCTGCAAGAAATCTAGTTGAACCTTCCTGTTTACTTAGTTACTATCCTGGTCCTCTGGCCAGCGTGTCATTTTATTTCATTTCACGGTCCAGAACACGATCCGCTGCAGATGAGGGGCAGTCTGTACTCTCGGTGTGAGTGTTGCAGAATGGGCACTTAAACCTCATCCACCCTTTTTTCATCTTACAAAGAGGAACAGCGCCAAGGAGTCAAGTCAGAAGTCAATGCGAAGTGCAGGGCCCTTTCAGTCCAGCTCCCCCTCTGGTTTCTCCTGCTCAAGGTGATGCAGTGGATTTTTCACCTACATTTAATGACCTCAGCACAGACTTTTCTAACGTCTGAATCTCAGCCCTGTGTGGTTGTCAGACATCGGGCAGAAGAAAGCATGATGTGATGCAGAGAAGTCCAAGCCCTTACCACCCAAATATTTCAATTCATTGCCCAGGGAGTGACACTCCGAAATTAATGTTAAGACTTTGAAATGCTTGCTTGTGTACCATGGATGGGGGGATAAAAGAGCTCCTCTCTCACTAGGAACCAGGCCTCAGAGCACCATTAAAAATAGACCGAATTGCCCTTTCTAGATAATTTTTCTCCCACACACAAAAAATGAAAGTCCATTTGAGGGAGGTGGCTGACCCATTGAAGAAAACGGAGGCTGCTTCGATCTCTGGGGCTGTCCCACTGCTTCTCATGTCTCTGCTTTGCTTCCTGCATGTCCAACCCACAACAGGAGGCCGACCCCAGACATTAGTGTCATCAGCCTCCAGTCCCTACTATTTGCTAAGCATGGAAACACACTGCCACGAATACTGGAGAAAGGAGTTTAGCCAGGCCCAAGTTTTGTTCTGGGTTGAGTCTCTGATTTGCTCTGAGCACTTGAGAAAGATCTTACTTTTATATTGTTTTTATTTTTAATATTATTTGTGCTTTCCCTGGTTTTTGCTGAATCAACCTCACCAAGAGGACATCTGTTTTATTATTACTTCAAAGGACCAACTATGGTATTGTTCATTTTCTATTTCATTAGTTTGTCCTCTTTTATTTTTAGTTTGCATTATTTTTTTGAAGTCTAGTTGATTTACAATGTTGTGTTAATTTCTGCTGTACAGCAAAGTGATCCAGTTATACATATATACATTCTTTTTCATATTCTTTTCCATTATGGTTTATCACAGGATTTTGAATATAGTTCCCTGTGCTATACAGTAGGACCTTGTTGTTATCTTCCTGTTTATTATTTGTTCTGGTTTTTTGGATTTACTATGGGTGTGCTTTTTTTCCAATTTAAGTTAGCTGCTTAGCTCAATTCTTTCCTGCCTTTCTTCTTTTCTAGTATAAATGTTTAAAGCTATAGATTTCCTTCTGTGTGCTTTTTTTTGACTACACCCAGCAAGTTTTGAAATGCAGGTTTTAGTTATTATTCCATTCTCGGTATTTTTTTTTTTTTTTTTTTTTTTTTCCGTTCCCGGCCTCCTCTCCCGTTGCGGAGCACAGGCTCCGGACGCGCAGACTCAGCGGCCATGGCTCACGGGCCCAGCCGCTCTGCGGCATGTGGGATCTTCCCGGACCAGGGCACGATCCCGTGTCCCCTGCATCGGCAGGCGGACTCTCAACCAGTGCGCCACCAGGGAAGCCCCATTCTCGGTATTTTTAATCTCCATTATTTCCTCTTTGACCCATGATTTATTTAGATATTTGTTTAAAATTTTTAAACATACATTGATTTTTTATCTTTTAATTGTTGACTTCTAATTTAACCTTGGAGTGGTAAGAGAATGTGGTCTGAATGGTACTGATTCTTTTTTTTTTTATAATTATTTGGCTTTATTTTCTAAGTATTCTATTGACCTTTTTATTCTCACCATTTACTTTTTAAGTCTCTCTTTTTTTTTATTTTATTTTTGGCTGTGTTGGGTCTTTGTTGCTGCTCGCAGGCTTTCTCTAGTTGAGGAGAGCAGGGGCTACTCTTCATTGTGGTGTGCGGGCCTCTCATTGCAGTGGCTTCTCGTTGCGGAGCATGGGCTGTAGGCGCGCGGGCTTCAGTAGTTGTGGTGCGCAGGCTTCAGTAGTTGCAGCACACAGGCTCAGTAGTTGTGGCACACGGGCTCTAGAGTGCAGGCTCAGTAGTTGTTGTGCATAGGCTTAGTTGCTCCACAGCATGTGGGATCTTCCCGGACCAGGGATCGAACCGGTGTCGCCTGCATTGGCTGGTGGATTCTTATCCACTGTACCACCAGGGAAGTCCCTGATACTGATTCTTTGAATTTTATTGGAACTTTCTTTTTGGCCTTCTAGGAGGTCAATTTTTATAAACATTCCATACATGCTGGAGAAGAGTGTGCAGTCTTTAGCTATTGGGTGTAGGGTTTTATAGATAGATATCCAATATTTGAAGCTTGTCAGTTGTGTTGTTACAATAGTCTATATTTTAATTAACTTTCCATCTGCTTGGTCTAGCAAGCATAGCGAGTATTGAAATTTACCATTATGTTGGGGGGTTTGTCATTTTCTCCCTATATTTCCAGCAGATTTTAAAAGTTGTACACATGAGATTGGATGCATGTACATACAAATTTAGAATTTTAAAAAATCTACATAGTGAATTGAACATTTTATTATAGTGTTGGTACTCTGTCTAAAATCCATGATGTATATTGTCCCGAGGTCTACATTGTATAATATTATTTAGCTACTCCAACTTTCTTTTGGTTGATATTTGCCTGCTATATCTTTTGTTATCCTTTACTTTCAAACTTCCTATGTTCTAATAATTTAGATGGGTTTCTTATAAAGTGCATATAATTTGATATTGCATTTAACTACTATGCTTAGCCTATTCACCATTTCTTGTGGTAATTGGTATATTGGGGCTTATTGTACCATTTTTTTCTTTGTCTTGTTCTTTTTATGTTTTCTCCCTTCCTTTAAAAAATGATTTTAAATTTGTTTCTCTTATTCTATTTACTCCTTCCTTTATTTGTTTGGAATTTAGATTTTTTTCCCCAGCTTTTCTACCTTTTTTTTTTTTTTTTTTTTTTGGAAGTATAGTCGATTTACAATGTTGTGCTAGTTTCAGGTGTACAGCAAAGTGATTCATTATATATATATACTTTCAGATTCTTTTCCATTATAGATTATTACAAGATATTGAATATAGTTCCCTGTGCTATATAGTAGGTCCTTGTTGTGGAATTTAGATTCTTTATTTCAATTCTTTTAGTGGTTACCCCTGAAATTTTGCTAAGTTTACTTAACAAAACCTAAATTTAATACTCCAACCTCCTCCTAAACAATTTAAGATCTTAAACACTTTCATTCAGTCACTTCTCCTGTATTAGAGGCATTAATAGCCAATATTCTAGGTCTGTTCCTTTATTGTTAATTTATGGGTTTTGTGTAAACCATGTATGCTTGGGTTTATACTTACACTTTATCTACTCATTATTCCATACCCTATCTCTTTTCCCCCCTTCCTTTCATATAGATCTTTAACATTTTTTCTTTAGTGTGTATCTCTAGGTGGTAAATGTTCTCAGTTTTTGTTTATATGCAAATGTCTTTATTTCACCATTATTCTTTAAGATTTTTTTTTGATGTGGACCATTTTTTAAGTTTTTATTGAATTTGTTACAATAGTGCTTCTGTTCTATGTTTTGGTTTTTTGGCCACGAGGCATGTGGGATCCTAGCTCCCTGACCAGGGATTGAACCTGCATCCCCTTCATTGGAAGGTGAAGTCTTAACCACTGGACTGCCAGGGAAGTCCCTGCTATTATTCTTGAAAGATAGTTTTGCTAGGTAAATAGTTCTATGTTGCCAATTATTTTTCCTTAACCCTTTGAAGGTGTTAGTTCTGCCTTGTAGCCCTCATTTTACTTTTGAAAAATCTGTTGTCAGTTTAACTGTCTTTTTCTCTTGGGTTGTGTCTAGATGGGTATTTCTCCTTTTTTTTTTTTCATGGGTATTTCTTTTATTTATCCAGCTTCGTTTGCATTGCCTCTAAAGGGTGTCTGACATATAGTAGGCACTCAGTAAATAGCTGTTGAATGAACCAGTTGTGTTTCCTTTCCACTGTGAATTTTGGTTCTTTGGTAGGTTCTGGAAAATTCTCAACCATTATCTTTTCATTTTCTGCTCTCTATTCTTTCCTTCTGAGATTCTACTTGGACATAAGTTGGACCTTCTTTTTCTGTCCTTCATGAGTCTTAACCTCTCTCTCATATTTCTCATTTCAATATCTATATGATAGTTAATATATTTTTTCAGACCTATCTTCGAGATCATAATGTTTCTATTCAGCAGTATCAAATCTGCTGTTTAATCCATTCATTGAAGTTTTTATTTCAGCAATTGTCTTTTTCATTTATCAAAGTTATATTTGTTATCTTTCAGATATCCCTGGTCATTTATTGGTAGTCTCTTATTTTTTACTCATTCTTGTGTTTCCATTTTTCAGTTTCTTTAAGGGTTTTACGTATGATTACTCTGTATTTTATATCTGGTAATTACACTGCCTGAAGCCCTTGGTGTTTTGAATCTCTTATTTGTCGTTTGTTACGTGTTTGGCATTTGTTTGTTACGTGTTGGTTGTGAGTTCCCAGCTGGTTGAGTGTCCCTGTGGGAAACCTGGCTGCTTGCAGAGAGGATTTGCACTTGCTTCTCTCTGAGCTTGGACACCCATGATCTGGAATCATTTTCTTCCTTCCAGACTTCCTGGTGCATCTACAACTGCTGAATCTGTCATTGTTGTTTGTTTTTATTAGAAGTGTATGATTTCCCCTTACTTTCTGAAACACCAACAATTCAACAAAAATTGTGTTTTATGCTGAATCTCATTTTTTCAACAAGAGTCCCTCAAAATAAC
>NW_006785407.1:1287585-1293577 GCF_000442215.2 Lipotes vexillifer | reverse complement strand
GCTGATGACAAAAGTGTATTAATAGTTTAACAGATTTTTTTTAATGGAGTGAAAGCAAGACCTTAATGAGTGAGCAGTCACCCCACTAGGTGTCTGCTACTTGGTGTTGGCAGCAGGATGACCAGGCAGATCCATGCAGTGATGTGTGTATGAACCCCAGAGCCAAAAGGAATGAGACTATGAAAAAGCATCTCCTGCTTCTTTCTGGCAACTGATTTATTAGATTTTCAGCTACAGATCAATTAAAATTTCTTTAACAGTTGTTATATGCTAGGTACTGGGCTAGGCTGGTAATGCAAAGATAGATAAAATTGTCTGATGAGTTCTGGCAGCGAGACTTGCCCTGAGACAGTAATGTACTGAGAGTGGTAACAGGTGTGGTGAAGGGATGCCTTCTTACGATTGACTGGGGGTGAATCAAAGCAGAATGTGCACTGAACTTGACCTCAGCCCCAGAGGAGGAGGAGTCCAAGAGGAATATATGAGGAAATGGATGTTCTATTCCCACATTCTCTCATCTTCAGCATCATTTATTTGTAGCCATTTATTGACTGCCCTCTGGAGCAGTGGTTGATGTGTGTTCCTTTGACCCACCCACACAGACATGGAATCAAAAGATCAGGGTGGGGTTCAGGAATCTTTGTTGTTCACAAGCATGTAAAGCCCCTGCAGGTGGTCCCTAGACTACACCTGAGCAGTGTAACAAGATCATCACAAGTGGAACAGCCTATGTGTGGGTGAAGCAAGTGCCACCTCCCCCAAACACACCCTGCAGACCTTGGGATGGAAGCATTGTCCCTTTACCCAAGACAGTGAGTCCCACATTTTTTTTTAAGATGAAAAGACAACCCTCAGAATGGGAGAAAATATTTGCAAATGAATCAACAGACAAAGGATTAATCTCCAAAATATATAAACAGTTCATGCAGCTCAATATTAAAAAAACAACCCAATCCAAAAATGGGCAGAAGATCTAAACAGACATTTCTCCAAAGAAGACATACAGATGGCCAAGAGGCACATGAAAAGCTGCTCAACATGATTAATCATTAGAGAAATGCAAATCAAAACTACAATGAGGTATCACCTCACACCAGTTAGAATGGGCATCATCAGAAAATCTACAAACAATAAATGCTGGAGAGGGTGTGGAGAAAAGGGAACCCTCTTGCCCTGTTGGTGGGAATGTAAATTGATACAGCCACTATGGAGAACAGTATGGAGGTTCCTTAAAAAACTAAAAATAGAATTACCATTTGACCCAACAATCCCACTACTGGGCGTATACCCAGAGAAAACCATAATTCAAAAAGACACATGCACCTGTACTTTTCCTCTGGGACACACAGCTAGGTTGTATTTCCCAATGTCCCTTGCAGCTGGTGCGGGGCGGTCCTGTGATGTGTTCTGGTCAGTGATGTTGGGAGAAGCAACACACCTGGAGCCAGAATAACCTTTCTCCTCGCAATCCCCCTGCTTGCTTCCTTCCCTCATCTGCTGGCAGAGAGTCCTGAAGACCCCAAAGACAGCAAAGCCCTTAGCTGGAAGGAGATCAGGGCTTGAAACCTGCAGGGAGGGCACCCCCATCTTCCTCCCCTCCACCTCCTCTGCATGGGAATGTGAAATTAATGAAGAATAAACTTTCTTGTGTTAAACAGCTGAGATTTGGGGGGGTTTTGTTACAGCTCTTACTGTGAGCCTACCCTGACAAATACACATTTTGGTGTGTTTCCTGGAGGCTGCAGGCACCTGATGAAATGGTAGGGAAGCTGGTTCCTTCGAGAGAGTCCTCCCCTTGGTCTGCGCACAAGGTCACCATGACCTTGCCTGAGGCCCCTGCGGGCCCCTCTCCTCTGAAGGCACCCCTGCTGCAGCCCCTCCAGGGCATGCCTGGCTGCTGTCCTCCCTGGGCTGTGAGCGTGCTGTTTCCTCTTCTCCAAATACCTTTCCTCTTTCTTCTTGAGGACGTTCCATTTTTTTCCCTAAAGATGCAGCTAAGAGTTACCTATTCCAGAAATACCTTCCCTGTCCCGACTCTGGGGGTCTGCTTTCCTTCCTCTGCCCAGCCACCCGCTCTGTGTGCTGAGCGTATTGCCTTCCTCATCAGACTGCAGCTTGCTTTCTTTTTTTTTTTTCAGTGTAAACCCCAACACAAATACACCAACATGATTTCGTGCATTTAGAGGGGAAATGTTTCTTGGTTAAGTGGAAAATTGTGCACATGGCTTCTGGAAGACCTTCATTCTAAGCAGCTTTATAGTGAAACATTATATTTAGAAGTCTGGACCTTCTTTCTTCAATTTGCTGTAATCTACATTCACTGAGTAGAGCTTGTACTGATCATTGGGACCCAGTGGGTTCCAGGGTTCTGGGTTATTCTTTCTGTCCCAACTGACATCTGGATTGAACAATGCCAGGCGCAGGCGAACAGCGCTGTGCCAGTACCTCCTGTTCCAATAAATACAAAGAGGGGGATCAAACTAGAATGCTTCTTGGCCTGACCGGTGATCTGGCAGAGTGTGATTGCGACAGAGGCCTTGAGTCCAAATGGAGAAAAAAACAAACCTGCGAGGCCTGAGACTAAATAGCCTCCGCGCCGTGGAGGAGTGGACGTCCAGAGTCACCCAGGACCTAGACTGCAGCTTTCTTGGGGGCAGAGACTGTTTAGTATATATTTGTGATGAAATCACATGGCATTTAATAAATCCCATGATTAAATTAATGAGTGAACGGGAAAGGGATTGAGTGAAATATTTGACCCCTTTTATAACTTTGGCTCAGCCAACCCTGAAATTGACCTTCGTAGACTCTAATAAGCTTTTTCCCCCTCAACAATGCTGCTTTATTTTTGCATTAATTCTGTATATTAATTTAGAGAAAATGGCCATTTTAACAATTTTGATATTTTGAACATGGTGTGTTTGATGTAATTTGAACGTGATGTGTTGCTGCATTTTCTTAGGCGTAATTCAGTCTCTCTCACAATGTTTTGTAGTTTTCAGTATGAAGGTGTTACAGAAATTCACAGGTTTTATTCTTAGGTGTTTGTTTTATTGATAACCTTGTACAGTGTTGCTTCTTCATAACTTAGCCAGCAAAGGGCTTTTCTTCCCCCCCTTCACACCAACGGGCTCTGACAGATCACCGGGGGGGCCACGGCCCTGCAGAAAGTGGCTCCAGGCCTCTGGAGCAGGGGGACAGCAGCCACCGCCCGACCCCTGTCTACATGGGGACTCTGTCGTCCTCAGATCCTAATTGGGGGATGCGACCTGGAACATTAAAGGGAAGGAGCCGGACGGCTGGCTCTTTGGGGCCATTATTTTTATGTGCTGACGTCCATTGTGCAGAAAAGGCCTTTCTCAGCTGTCCTGGCACTTTTGGCCACGTCTGTGTCATCAGCCGAGCTGGGCTCCGGGAGCAGCAGGGCACAGGTGCAGGGCACAGGTCAGCGAGGGGCACATGGGCGCCTGGCTGGCAGCAGTTCAAGGGTGCAGTACTGAGCCCTCCAAGGCCATTGGGGGCGGGGTGCGGAGACACTGCCTACATTTCAAAACAAAATAAAACCTCCCTCATTTTTTTTCTTCAGCTATAACCAAGAAAGGAAGTTTATTTCTATTCTGTGAGGAAATAGTGAAGCTCCTTAAGGTTCTTGGTGTAGCTTTCTAGAATGACAATGACACAGGTGTGGCCAATGATAGTTAATGCCTTTTTATGTGGGTGAGAGATTGGTAACATGGCTTTCAAAGGATTGCTGTGCTCTAACTTTTCTGTGCTTGTAATAAAACAAAGTGACTTCGGGGCTGGTGCTTGTGTAACGCTAGAGGAAAACCATGAGGGATGCAGTGTAGGGGCTCATACAAAGGTGAATAAATAAATGTGATTAAAAAAAAATCCTGCATTTAAATTGTATGGCTAGTATGGGCCCCGTCAAGCACGTCCCTCAAAGTGTATGACTGATTTAGAATTTAACTTTAAAAACTGTGTTCAGGGAAATTAAAAATGAAAGTCAGAAAATGAGTGTGGTGATTATCGTTGAATATTTTCTGAAAGCTTGGATCCTAGTCTCCGGTTAATCAGTGAAGCAGACGTTGTAGTGGAAAGGGTGCTGATCCGAGATGTGGGAACCCTGGCACAGGTCGCTGTGAGTGACTGGGGGTGACAGGTGACATCCCTGGACCACTGTTTCCTTATCTGAGTGGATTAGTCAATTGTCAATGGATTTCCAAGGTTCCTCTACCTCTGTCATTCTGCAGCCAAGTTCATTTTCAGGTATTTAACTCCTGACCCTGAACTTGGGGTTGCCATATCCATCCATACAAGAGTGGGAAAGTGGCTTGGGATGAAGCTAACTTAAAAGCTGGAGGTGTTCAGTTCCGGAAATCAGGATGGATTCTTCCCCAGGACACCTTACTTCCTGGCGGGCATGCTGTGAACCGTGTGGACAGAGGAGAGGGTGATGGCTCGGGTGTGGCCACATTCTAGAGCAGGTGCCTGTCCCGCCCTCTGTAACATCTGCTGTAGACCCTAGAGTTTAATGGGGAATCTGAGGAGGGGACACGCCCTTGGCCACCTACACAGTGGAAACCACCCGAGGGAGGCAGGATGGGGACAAGCTTGGACTTCAGAAACGAAGGTGATTATTCTGCTGTCAAACCCGGTCTTCTGAGACAGGGGACCTCCCTGTTGGATAGTTATAGGCCAGAGCAGGAGAGATGAGCAAGTGACAGGTGAGGCTCTGGATTTGCATTTTAATGGCCATCACTGGGACCAGAAAGTTGAGACACTCATGAGGGAATACAAACCAGAGCTTCACAAGCCTGTCCACACTCACCCGCTTTGGCCTCAGTTATCTGATTGTTAACAGTTTAACATTAAACTTAACATTTAACTTAAGTGTTAAGACATTCAAGTATTTGAAAGTAATTCTGACAAGACTGTGTCTGTTTAGGGAGTATATAACCTCTCTCTTATGGGTTTTGTTGTTAACTTGTGTTGTATTGCTTGGTCATAAAATCTACAAATAAGTGTGGGAGACTGTGTTTTCCTGTTTCTTAGAAAATAGTTCAGGGAGGAAATGTGGAGGCTTCAAATACGGTGAGAAGTGAGGCGCGTGCCTCCTGACTGGTGATTCTGGCTCCTGCGCAGGAAACCGCGGACCAGCTGTCTTGCTCTCCTCTTCCAAATGACGGGAGACATTTTCCTCTTGGGTGGATGTCAGCTATTTTAGCAGTTGTTGGAATATAATTGTCTAATTTTTCTTGGCTTCATAATGCAGACATGAGAGTTTCACATGTCAGACGAATTTGTATATCATTGTCTGGAATGCAATTTTATTTTTTATGCAGTGAAAAGTTAATTCTATTACTGCTTGTGTAACAAGGGGGCAGCTTTGGTAAAATGGTGATTTTCCATGAAATGCCTTCAGCACAGCGGTGTCCAGTGTGAGAGACCCAAGTGAGGCCACATCCTAGTTGGACGGAGCTAGGGCCACCGCAGGCCCCCCCCCCCCCCTGCCCAGAGGAAAGAACACTGTCTTGATTCTTAGGACAGGGGGACCTGTGAGACAGTTTGGTATTTGTGCCCCCCCAGCCCCCCCCCCCCCCGCTGCCCAGAGGAAAGAACACTGTCTTGATTCTTAGGACAGGGGGACCTGTGAGACAGTTTGGTATTTGTGACCTCTGAGGGCTTTGAAAACTTTTGCTGTTGGTGTTGTGAAGTCTCTGGAGCCCACCTCCTCAGGGGCTGGGGGTACCGCGCCCCTCCTGAGAGATGACGGAGCATCCATCGTCTGGACGGTGCTCATGTGAAGTGGGTGGACCCACTCCCAGGTGTGTGATGAAGGCTTCCCCCTGGAGAACAGCAAACACCCTCTCATCATCCTCTCTGCTCGATAGCGTCACGTCTCAGATGCCTTTCCCAGAGGTGGCTTATGCCCCTCGGACGCACAGGGTGGCTCTGATTTCACGGGCTTCTGCCAGCTGGAAGCGTCGGG
>NW_006785407.1:1280157-1287565 GCF_000442215.2 Lipotes vexillifer | reverse complement strand
GTCGTGTGGCCGCCGACAGCACAAGATGAAAGACGACATGTGTGTCTCTTGCCCCCAGGGAGGGATGCTGTAAGCTGATGCCTCTCAGACATAAACAGAGGGGCCTAGGCACCAGAACCTCTTATTCTGAAGATTGATGGTAGCACATTTATGGGAATCCAAGGACCGTGGAGAAGACACTGTGGGCTTTTAATATGGATAATTCTTTAAGAGCAATGTTTTGGAGAATTTATTGAGAAATGAGTGCCCTTTCATTGTCCTCAGATGAGGGTTTCAAAGCAAACCCTCATAGGGAAGTCACGTGGACAATTGACAGTACTAAATATCCAGGGCAGAGGAGAAAATTAAATGGAAAGTAATTAAAATTAATTTGGCATCGACTTAAAAAATATCAAATAAAGAGATAAATTTCAGAGTTTCTGTAGTGTAAAGGAAATTATTCCAAGAACCTTTCCCACAGAGAATCTTACTCTTTCTATGTCTCAGCTACTTGGTAATAATGGTAATACCACATTTACCTAAGGCCTCCATTTGTTCGCCAGCCAGCATCCCTGTCAGATGGCTACGCTCCCCTATCCAGTATGTATGTCTGTAGGGCACTTCCAGAAGAATTTTGATTTTTAAATCAAACCAAGTGCATTACAAAACAAAATAAAACTACCTATGTCTTTATCCACTATATAGATAATTAGATAATGACCCTTAATTGTTGCAAAATACTGTGAAGAAATGATCGACTTGTAGATCAGAACTCGTTCATTGTGCCTATCTGTAAGGCAAGTAAGTGGTTAAGAGCACAGGAATACTAGTTGTGTGAACACGGGCAGATTTCTTAGTTTGAGACTGTTCCGAGCTCAGGTTCTTACCAAAGGGGAATAATCGCTGCTGGGTGGAGCTGATGGGAGGCTTATGTACATAACGCATGCAAAGTGCATATCCAGTTGTCTGCCCAACCTAAGTGCTACGTGACAGGTGATATTGCAGTTGTTGGTTACAGATACTGTGGAAGTCCACTCAGAGAGGCAGCTTGGGTCTGGGAATTAGGGGCAAACCCCTAGAAGCTTTTGTTGGGCAGAACACTGAGATTCCAGCCCCAAGGGACATGGCAGGGATCACCTCCCTAGAGCTGGTACATCTGGAGCCCAGTAATAAAGACTAAGAAAAGACCCAGAATAGATTCTCACAGCTACAAGCTTTGGCAAGACGTCCCGAGCTTCCATTTCTTCACCCGCCTTGGACCCCTATGGATCTGGGCGGGGTTACGGTCCACGGTCGCTCAGAGGCAGACCGACAGCTCTGCCCACTGCCTCCTCTCCAGCCCCAGTTTGATTGAGAGATTGTGAAAAGAACTAAAACATCATTCTAACATGAAGTTCCCTCCACTGTGTGTTTTATTCACAAGCACAAGAAACCCTTCAGTAAATCTGGACAGCAAAAGTTTCTCTAAAGATGCTGTGGTTAGAAAACCACCGATGTGGCTCACGCCTATGTTCTAGTTGGGTCAATTGCACAAATTTGCTTCACATTTTGGGGCAGTTTGCAATGGCCATATCATGTCACAGTTTGCTTGGCCTGTCATGAGAATCTGGCCTTAGAGAAAAGACTGAAAGACTCCCCTCTGCCCCTGAAATCTATGAAATGAACACAGGGCAGTGATGGTCGGGCAGGAATTATGAATATTGAGATTCAGTTTGGGGTTGAGATAAATTTGGGCTTAGTTGTTCTACGCATTAAGCAACCCAGTTCTCTTGACACTGAATAGACCCTACAATGTAATCCGTGAAGGTAGCTTATTACCCAATAGGGACAGAAAGCCATACTATAATATACTACATGTAACCTGATGGTTATTGACACATCTTTCCTGCTTAGAAACCTGATTGTCTCTTTAATTACTGGATGACATTAAAACATAATGTTTTATGTTTTAACTATTTAAAACATAATGAACTCATTTAATCCTCACACACGCTGTGAGGCATGGGCTGTTATCCCTGTTTTGTAGAGAAGGAAAGGAAGGTGCAGAGAGATTAAGTAATTTGCCCCAAGTCAGGCGTTGCAGGATGGGAGAATTGGAAAAGATATTTTTGATGTCTGAACCAACAAGAGATTAATTGATAGCCCTAGAATATGAAAGGGACTTCCATAAATCACCAAGGAAAAGATAGCAAGCCTTGTAGCAAAACTGACAAAGGATAGAGACAGTTTTCATGAAAGGAAACCCAAAAGACCATTCAACATAGGAAGCCCATGCAGATTCACTCATCATCAGAGAAATGCAGATACAAACAAGATAGCACTTTACCCTTGTTCGGCTGGTTAGAAACCAGAAAGCCCCGTGGTGCCAACTGTTGGTAGATTTCAGGTCTACTGCTGGAGGGCAGGTGGAGCTGTTCTCAAGAACAATCTGAAGCTACTGATGCAAATTAGGTGTCTACAAACATATACTGTGACACAGCAATTCCACTCCCATGCATGAGTCCCAAAGGAAAATCTCAAATCTATCAGGAGGCAGGTATGTTCCCTGCAGCGTTATTTGGGCAGCAAGGAGTTGGAGACAAACCTACGCATACGTTGACTTTCAAAGGTGTTTCTCGTTATATACTGAAATTTAACACAAAGAAGCTGAACAAGCATCAGGAAAGTTGTGCCATTTACATGAAATTAAAAATATGTAGATTCTGCAAGAATGCAAACAAAAGATATACCTTGACACATCAGGATTGTTCATTTGTGGGGATGGGATGGGAATAGGAATAGGGACAAAATAGAATAAATAAATAAAATAAGATATGGGTCTTTTATAACCAGTGATTATAATACATTATAATTAACTCAACCTTCTGCCCTTGAGGTTCAAAAGAGACAAAGGGGTAAAAAGAAGGAAATGGATTTTTCTACCCAAGACACTTAATGGGTCTTGTAAGATGCCTTAGGAATCACCCCCAGGCCCTGGCCTATTGAATGAATTGGCCTATAACCTAGAAATGTAGTTAGGATCTAGGTTAGTGGATTTCAGACTGTTTTGGTGACCCTAGGCATTGCAATGCCTGCCCCCTTCAGGAGAGTAATCTTACTTTTATCAGTTTTATTTTGGTGTTAAGGTTCTGTTTTTTTTAAATTTTTTTCTGTTTTTTTTTTTTTTTTTCTGTTTTGTTTTTAAGAGGGGAAATAGAGTTCTGCTTCTAAAATAATGTTTGAAAAGGTACAGGATCAATATTCCCCAGGTTCCCTTCCAGATCCAAAATTCTATATTTTAATCAAAACAACCAACTTAACAAAAATGTTTTAAAACTCAGAAGTCGGAGTGTCAGCATTCCTTATGATTGTATATAAGATATTTTCTTGGGAAGGTGTTGGGAGCATCTTTTCCTGAGGCTTGTTCAGCTTCTTTGTGTTAAATTTCAGTACACAACCAAACATCTTTGAAAGTCAACGTATGCGTAGACTTGCACTTTATAGACTGAATGCATCTGATGTGTACTGAGCCTGCAGATTTCTTTATCCTCTTGTGACAACTGACCTGAGACTTCTCCAGAACGGTCTGCCTGTCGGAATCAGAGGCAACACTGCTGAAGGTCAGTAGACATGATGATTTCACCTGGGGATGCTGTGTCCTCGGATGCAGACCACTGACTGAGGCGTGGATGGAGGCCTTTCCTGAGCATGTCACATGGAAGATGTCTCTCAGTTTCCATCTCAAAAGTCTCATATAAAATGTCATCATTCAATCATCAAGTCCAGTAGTGCATTCCCAATATTGCCCTCTAGTTAATCCATAGTTTTTATTATGCTTTTATGTGATCTCAGATAGAGAATTTCAGGCATCACTTTTGCCTTCAGTGATCATATAATCTTCCTAGTTAGGAAGACGAGGCGGCAGATTTTGTTCAGAATCTTCTGGGGGACTAGGTTCTGGAAGTCATGACTAGATAAATCTGCAAGTCATCCTGAAACGAGATGCTTTGATCCGTCATCTCTTTTCTACTTTGCCCTTTTCCCACTGTCCTTTGGTTCTCCAGGGAGGAACTGTCTTCATCTGAGTTCCCCACACAGCAGAGCCTGAGACAGGGCGTATGTGCTAGTTTACGTCTCAGGGCAGCCAGGGCGCAGAAGCGGGGGCAGGGAGGTGGGGTCGGGGAGAAGGGAGTGGACCCCTCACTGCTGCATCCTCTAAGCCCCTGTGCAACTGACCCCCGAGAAGCTGAGTAGAGGGTGGAGGACAGAGCTGGGGAGGGAAAAGGGAGGAAGAACATACCCTGGGTTCTGCCTCCTCGGGGTCAGATGTTCCCTCCCAGGCATTAACTCCCTCACGCTTTCAGCTGGAGCCCAGAGGCGCAGGAGGCCAACAGCTGGGAGGGGCCTGCATCAGGTGATCAGAGCTCCCATGGGCTAGCTCAGGAGGCAGGTGGCGCCTAGAAGACCCGAGGGGGCAGGGAGAGTGCGACATGGGACCAAGAGATCGTTAGCTCCTGCACAGACTCTGTCCCGAAACCTTAGCAGGGCCACGCCCAGTGGCTTTCTGCCTCCCTGTTTCCACACATCTGCCTGTCCCCACTTTTGGTTCACCCTTATGTCAGACTCCCTATGCCCACCCCCTCCCTGTGCCCTTGCAAGGGTGCTGTCTTGCATCACCCCTTTGTCTGCGGAGTTTCCCCCTTATGGTACCATGCTCTGCATGCCAGCCGCCATTTTCCTCTTCTGCTTGCTGGTCTCTTAGGGTGACCAGCTGTCCCAGATTGCCTGGCATTGAGGGGGTTTCCTGTGACTGAGGACTTTCAATGCTAAACCTGGGAGAAACCCCGGCAGACCAGGACAGTGGGTCATCCCGAGCACTCCACAGGTAGAAAGAATGATTCACAAGATGTATAATAATAAAGAGCTGTGAACAATGCAGATGTGTAATATGGTTAAATAAACAGAATGTACCCATTTGATACAATATGACAGGGGTGATAAAACTGAATAGACAAATAATAATGTAGAAATGTTTATGATGCAATTATAAGTTAAAAGGAGGCTGAGATAACAATGTGTGCATATTGCATGGTTTCAGTCATATACTTAAAAACCTCTGCATGGCAAATTGATGATTGAAAGTAGGGACTGCTACACAGAGATCTTGAAGGAGAGAGCTTGCCGTTACGGCCGCTTACACTTTTCTCTTAACTAATCGAGATATTCTTTTGCCAAAGATGGTGCTAAAGTAGCGATAAAGCTGAATTAACTTACGGTCGTGCTACATTAAAAACTGATGAGGAGAATGCATGCAGAGTGTTCAAAGGAACTATAGTTATTTTGTTCAGCTTGATGGGATTGCTGAAAAACAAGTCAAACCTGGAAATTGAAGCACGCAAATGAGAGTGGGTTTTCAGCAAAGGAAGAGACACGAGATTCCTTCTCAGCAAAGGCCCACGAGAGAGAAAGGCTGTGAAAGCTTCTAGTTAGTGAAAGAACTTTATTGATGATCTCTTACCCAAAGTTGCTTTACTAGTTGTTTACTAGTTGCTTATGTGAATGAAAGGACTCTCAGAAAAGAGGAGGCCTGTTCAGAGAACATGGCTTGGGGGAGAATAAAAGCCTCTGGCATCAAACTCACTCAGCCTGGAAGCTGTCATAAGATGACAAAAGGACTTTCCTTCGCTCAGCGCAGGATCAGAAAGCGAAGCTGGTGAAGTGGATTCGTGAAGGCTGTAATTGCCTCCCTCGAGCCGAATCATCAAAAAGGCGACATGGACATATATATACTAACAAACGTAAGGTAGATAGCCAGTGGGAAGCAGCCGCATGGCACAGGGAAACCGGCTCGGTTCTTTGTGGCTGTCTGGAGGGGTGGGATAGGGAGGGTGGGAGGGAGGGAGACAAAGAGGGAAGAGATATGGGAGCATATATATATGTATAACTGACTCACTCTGTTATAAAGCAGAAACTAACACACCATTGTAAAGCAATTATACCCCAAAAAAGATGTTAAAAAAAAAAAAAAAAAAGGCGATTGCTCCATTCAGAGGAACTAAGATTTCATCTGACCTCCCTTTTAATAGCTAGCGTCTGTTTAAATGTCTTAGTGACCACGTTATATTTTGCCTTATCCAGTTCATATTGTTTTCTATTAGTGATTGTTTTTTTTTTTTACTAAGTGACAAGATACATTTACTTGATTCATGAACCATTAATTTATGTGTCTGTCTGAGATTATGTACTCTTGGGGGCCATTTTGATTACCGAATTTATTTTCGATCATAAAAACATAGTAGTTAGGTATGTTCCAGGCGCTTTGAATATATTATCATCAGCATCAAAAGAGCCTATGAGGGAAGTGTTATTTTCCCATTTTCCAAAGGATGGAATCTCTGAAGCTGGGAACACCTGTGTGATGTGCCCAAGACAGGACAGTGTGAGAGTTGGCTTTGTCCTGAGGCCAAGCTCACCCCAAACCAGTGTCCTGTCCCTGCCATCTGCCTCCAGAGCAGTGGCTCTCAAAGTGTAGAGGCACCAGGAGGCCTTGTGAAAACAGCTTGCTGGACCCCACCCCAGTGCTTCTGAATCAACAGGTCTGGGGTCGGGCCTGAGAATGTGCATTTCCAGGTCCCCCCCGTTGCTGCTGATGCTGGGGGTGCCGGGCTCCCACTGCGAGGAGCCCCTGGTCCAGAAGGAGGTTCGCTTTCGCTACTGACCTTTCCATTGTGATGAGGACTGGCTCGCCTCGCACAGGGCCGTCTTCAAGTCAAGTTCCCGTGAAGTCTGGTTCTTCGCAGAAACTCAGTTCCTTGCTCCTTGGCGGCGTTTCTTTCACAGCCGTGTTTCCCCTTCCGGTCCAGCTTGCGCAGCTCTAAATGGGTCTTAGGAAAACGTCATCTTGCTCACAGCACTTTCTATTCAGAGAGCAAGCAAGACTCTTGTCTATGAAACCGTTCAGGCTCCTCGATCCGGCGTCGATCTCACGTCCCTGCCTGATGTTCGGATGGCATCGAACCTTCCTCTGCCGCACGGAGGCTCCGCTGCCCCGGTCCTCCGCCCACCAGTCCCCCGGAAAGCCACGGCCATCACCGGGGATGCCCAGTCCTGCCTTCGAGAGGCGGTGGCTACAGAGTGGCCGGCGTGTGCCAGGTGGGTCGTAGGCACTGGGCCGCCAGGTGAGCGTGGTGCGCAGGCCCCGCCCCAAGCCTCCGCAGGCCCCTGCGCCCCCCGCTATGGACCCTAACTCCTCTCCAGCCCCGCTTAGATTCCGGGTCCCGTTCTGCAGCCGGGGTGCCGTGCGGGACCCTCACCCTGCGGCTCGGGGCTCTGTCCTCCCGGCCGCGGGACCTCAGCGCCGCCTGGCCTTCCTGCCGGGTCCTCAGCCTCTCTCACTCTCGTTCCCCACGAACTGCCCCTTGCCCCTCACTCTCAGCAAAGCCCCTCCCTT
>NW_006785407.1:1270307-1279723 GCF_000442215.2 Lipotes vexillifer | reverse complement strand
TTCCCTACAACCGGGGACCCGGGATGAGAGGCTTCTTCCGTGCCCTGCTGCCAAAACAAGAAAGGCACCCGTACCCGCTCCCACCCTTACCTCCTGACGACACGTCATGCTGGAAGTCACGGCATCCCTTCCCACAGACGATGTGTCCCTGCCCCTGTGCTGGGTCCTGCCCGCTTCTCAGGCCACTGCTGCCTCCCCGCGCCCCGCCCTGTCCCCTCCACGAGCATCTTTGCAGCGCGCTCCAGTGTGTCTGGTCTCCACAGCCCCTCCCCGATGTCTGTTGTCTGCCCACAGCTGAGGACCCGTATTTCACCCTCAGAAGCACGTTTCTTCGAAGGGTTATCTTGTCTCACGGCCTCCCCGTTCTCACCTTTCCCTCTCCCCTCGGCCGGTGCGGTCCCCTCCCACCCTGCCACGGTCTCCGGAGACCCCAGGCTGCTGCCCACTGGCCCTCGCTCCTGCTGTGGTGTGGAACCCCAGGGTGCCAGCTGTGCTCCAGGGAGGAGCGTAATTCGTACTCCCTAGTGACCCTGCTGCCAGAGTCACCAGTTCACATTTCACTGTTCTGCTCACTTTGTGCGTCCCAGTGCGTCTCCCGTTCCACTTGTGCTGCCCTGTCCAACGTCTGCTGAAGCCAAGCACATTTAAACAGATGGACGCTGCTGGGCGTTCCGCCGTCTGCTGGTTCCTGCTCACTTCCAGGAACCCTGGATCCCAAATCTGGAGACGCTCTGCAGAAAATACTCTATTTTGTAAAATGTTGAAGGAACTTCGCTTAACTGTCACATATTTCATTAGCTCCACCGTTGCGACGATTACCCAGTGCCTATGTGGAAAGCGGACGCTCTTAGGAGATTTTCATCGTGATGACTTCATTTCGCCTTTGTTCTTTACTTTTGCAGTGACGCTCCATCTGTAAACAACACAGTCTTCAAAGCATGACAGAGTGTATTGATAAACTACCCCTGAATGCCTGCGTTTACTTGTGAAACCTTCCCAGTCAGGTCAGAATCCATTAATGTTTCAAAAAAAAGTCATGTAAATAATGCGCGGTAGCATGCTAACATTTTCCAGAGTATTATGAAAAATTTTAACTCATTTGTAAGTACACACCTATGACTACTGCAATAAAGCAAATATTGCAATAAAGCGAGTCACGCAATTTCTTTGGTTCCCCAGTGCATATAAAGGTTATGCTTACACTACACTGTAGTTTATTAAGTGTGTGATAGCATTATGTCTAAAAAAACCTAAAATGTACATACCTTACTTAAAAAATTATGCTGTTGGAAAAATTGCGCCGATAGATTTGCTTGATGCAGGGTGGCCACAAACCTTCAATCTGTAAAGAAACACAATATCTGCAAAGTGCAATAAGACGAGGTGTGCCTGTAATGGAAAACAGTATCAGAATTTACTACCATGTAGACCCATTATCAGAGCGATTCCTGTGATGTGCTTGTGATGTTCCTCGACTACCTTATGATATTCTCATCTCCATCGTTGAATCCTTAAATGAACAAAGTAAAATGCAGTAGCTTTCCATGTAAGTCTCTTGGAATGCTTTCTATCTTTTTTCTTTTTTTTCGCCATGCCTGCATGGCTTGCAGGATCTTAGTTCCCCAGCCAGGGATTGAACCTGGGCCACGGCAGTGAAAGCCCGGAATCCTAACCACGAGGCCACCAGGGAACTCCCTCTATCTCTTCTTTTTAACACTAGCGCTTAGACATTTACCGGCAATTTCAACAATGGTGTTTTATGTTAGAAACACCAATGTATTTCGTGTAAATATTTAAATTAAAACATATAAAATTTTTCAAAGAAAAACATAACATATCCACACACTCATCACCCAAGACGAACAAATGTTAGCATTTTGTCATAGTTACTTTTGATATTTTTTCTAAAACGAAAGGAACCATTGCAGATCAAGTTGAAATTCCACTTCCTATTGCTGTAGAAGAAATTACACCAAAACTTAGTGACTTAAAACCACCACTTTTAAAAAATTTTTTGAAGTATAGTTGATTTACAGTGTTGTTCCCATCTCTGCTGTACAGCAAAGTGACTCGGTTTTACACCGATTCCATGGGGCAGGGGTTCAGAGCATGCACAGCAGGGAATGCTCGTCTCTGCTCCATGATGTGTGGCCTTGGGTAGGAAGGCTCAGAGGCTTTCTAGTCCATTCTTCACAGTCGTCCTATATCTGGGCAACCATGTGAATGTCCCCTTGTAACCCTTTCTTTCTAAAAACTAATCACAGAAGGCAGTGGAGATGCAGCGTCAGAACCAGGTGTTGTCAGTGCTCTTACATTATTATTTATCAAGCTAGGTTAGAAGGGAGCTGGCATTAATTAATCAAAGCATGTATGTTTGACTCTCTAATACGTTCTAATCATTAGTAGTTAAGTACTCACATCTTACTTCTTGTCACATTTTACAGTGTTTAAAATACGTTCGCATTTATTCCCTCAGTTGAAGCTTCATGAAAATAAAACCTGATAAGAATCTTAAGTTCATATTTTGTATGAATCAAATAGAATACTTAATAATAAAATGCTTTAGAAACCGTATAGAGCTATCAACACGCCCATTGCTATTAAGACTCATGGTCCAATTTTTCTGTGATCTAGTTTTGTACTGCAGTCCTGCCCCATGCGTAATCCTGTATCTCGTTGGTGACCCTGTTCCCCTGGCTTCCACCTCATCCCTGTGTGTCAAAATACAACCAGATCTTCGCGGCCCGGCTCCAACGCTGCCTCCTCCAAAAGCCTTTCCTGGCATGTACTTCCCAGCTGGACTGCATCTCTCTCTCTGCTTTGTGCTTGCGTAGCATTCTGTGTTTCTCTTGTGAGATTTCAACACATTCCACCTTGTATTCTGTTTCACGTACTGCATCACCGGTGTTCAGCTGGGAGCTTCGAGCAAACCGGAGCCTAGCCCTGCTCCCTTCTCACTGCACAACAACATGCCTGGCACCGGGAGCCTCCTGGACAAGTGTTTTCACTGTGCTTAGCTGCTTTTGCTGCTCTCAGGCTGGGCAGAGTACAAGATCCAGACGTGCCTTCAGTGTAGCCATACCTGGCAGGACAGAGGACTCTCCTCTGGCTTACCCAAAGTCACCCAAAGCCCCCCAGTTTAGCAAGAGGACGCCGGCCTCTGACAGGGGCGTTTCCCGGGACTCACTCCATCCCGGGACCGTGGGGCTCGTCGGTGAGGGCTGCACTGTCCAGTTTGGAGCAGATGTGGATCGAGAAGAGACACAAGAAAGAGAAAAAGACTTGGCAGCGGCAAGACCGTTCAGGCCTTTTCTAGGACGGGTGCCTACCTCCGGTTTAAGAATTAAGTAATTAAAATAAATGAATGTCTGTCTCGTCTCCAGCTTCACTTGTAAGCACTGCAGTGACAGTGGCTGGAGCATCTCTGCCTCCCAGGGACACCGGGAGGGACAGACCAAGTGGGTGCACGTTATTTTCTGAGTGGCTCGCTTTGGAAGTGTGGCACCTAACGCTTCCCCGAGTGGGTTGGTGGACAGCACTGTGAGAAAGACCACGTGGTCACCTTACACCTTGGTGGCAGCATCTCTCTCCAGAAACTTATCAGACCAGACCTGGACCTTTGATGTGGCTTGAAGCGGGGTCTCACAAACAGCCAGATCCACGTGAGTGCAACCAGTCAGCACCACCGCCCTTCGGAAATGCCCTGTCATTTCGACATAAGAAGTGCAGTCTTAGCAATGATCTATTTTCCTGCTGTTTAGCCTACTCTGAGCCAATAAAAAGACATAAACAGTCAAGGTGACACTGTACTCTAGAACCTTCCTTCCTTTGCAAAACAAACATAATTTTAGGACCAAGATGCATACCTCTTGTACTCAAGAGCTTGTACTCCCCCCACCCTGCCCCCCGCCAAGCAACTGGTTCTAAGAGCGATGTAAAACTGCTAGAGTAATGCTTGAAGAGAAAAGCAAAAGTATGGTGTGATACCAACATCTTTTTAACGTTATACCGGTAGCAGGAAATTTTACTGCAAGCATGAGGCAATATTCAGTTGGCAGAAATATGCTAGGAGTAGCTCACTTACTGAAAAGGGAGGAGCTTAATGAAGTCTAAGTAATTATTAAACATTTGTTTAAAGAAAAATGCCAAGGGTTTAAAAAAACAATCTCAGAACAAGAGAGTTTTGGATATTTGCTGCAGTATACATCTATCCAAGTAAAAGTAGTTAAAGAATGATCTCTTGCACCTGCTTAAATGAAGAACGTATATTCCAGCAACTTTTTTTTTTTTTGCGGTGCGCGGGCCTCTCACTGTTGTGGCCTCTCCCGTTGTGGAGCACAGGCTCCGGACGCGCAGGCTCAGCGGCCGTGGCTCAGGGGGCCCAGCCGCTCCGCGGCACGTGGGATCCTCCCGGACCGGGGCACGAATCCGTATCCCCTGCATCGGCAGGCGGACTCTCAACCACTGCGCCACCAGGGAAGCCCCCAGCAACTTTTAAAAACTGCATTTCTTTGTATGAGGCTGCAAGGGTGGTAGGTCGGGGCATATGGGGTGTCACAGGGAGTGGACTCAGGAGTTAGACGTTTCAGGTCAGCCTCCTCCCCACCTGCTGACGAGCATGTAACCTCCAGCTGCTTTCCTCATCTTCCTAATCTCAGTTTCTTCATCTGTAAAATGAGGGTAATAATCATGTCTACCTCACAGGGTTGCTGGGAGGATTAAATGAGATGGTGTATACGGCTAATTGAAAGCTTGACTGTAGGGTACTCAGTAAATGTTAGGGGTCAGTAAAAATAAGTTTCAGCCACTAGATTCCAGATGTGAAGCCTGCCAGAGTACCTACGATGAGACATCATCTCTATATTTATTCACCTGAACACCTGGATGTGTAAACTCAAATGGCCAGGTTGCTGAGCTGCTGTGTTGCTGTGTCCTGCTTATTTGGTTAATGCGTGTTCAAGGCGCTATCCTCCCTGACATCTGCTTTAAGGAGCCTTAAAACAGGGTCTTCATGAAGTCCATCTACATTTTGTTTGTTTGTTTCAATAGCTCCAAGTAATCATAAGGAAAAACAATTTGTTTTTTAAATGTAGTAAGAAGCAAAGATTTTCAACGTGGGACCTTGAACAACTAATGGTAATGTGGTCTTGGGTCCCATGAGGAACTAGAGTGGCAATCCTGGATGATATGTTAATTGTGCCCTGGAACCAACAGATTCAAAGTGCATCTCAGTCCTGGGAAAGGAGCTGAGATGCCTTTCAAGCCTTCCTTCTAACACCCCCAACACCTGGACAAGGGCAGTTGCGGGCATCTTAAGGACTTTGGGAAATACACTGTTGTGTGTATGTGTGTGTGCTAGAAACAGTGTTCAGAGTAATATAGATTACAAAGTTTGTTCTGCGCTTTGGGTCAAATATGATAATTATAAACCCAGCAGTCACAACAGGGAAACACTTGCAAAGCAGTGTTCTCCAGGTGGAGTTTCGTCAATAATCCCATTGTCCCAGACTTCCTTGAAGTGCTCTAACCAAAAATCCTGGCCCAGACTCTCCTGAGATTGTTTTCTCAAGCCTCTTTTCCTGATTCTAATCAATTGGAAATGTTATGAAAATAATTCTATTGTCCAATCCCACGTATTCCTGCTCTCAAATACAAACCACTGAGAGAACAAAAAATAAACAAAGTGAACACAAGACACAAACGGAGGAAGAGGCCATCTGCAGAGGCTGCTGAGAAAGCTTAGTTTTGGCACAAAGACTTTAATTTTATTGAAGTATAATTGATTTACAAAGTGGTGTTAATTTCTACTGTACACAAAGTGACTCAGTTATACATATATATATTCTTTTCCATTATGGTTTATCACAGGATACTGAATATAGTTCCCTGTGCTCTACAGCAAGACCTTGTTTATCTATCCTTTATATAATAGTTTACATCTGCTGACCCTGAACTCCCAGTCCTTCCTTCTACCACCCCCCTCCCCCTTGGCAAACACAAGTCTGTTCTCTATATCTGTGAGCGTGTTTTTGTTTCGTAGATATGTTCGTTTGTGTCGTATTTTAGATTCCACATCTGAGAGATATCATGTGGTATTTGTCTTTCTCTGTCTGACTTACTTCACTTAGTATGATAATCTCTAGGTCCATCCATGTTGCTGCAAATGGTGTTATTTCATTCTTTTTTTATGGCTGATTAATATCCCATTGTATATATACACCACATCTTTACCCATTTGATGGACATTTAGGTTGTCTCCATGTCTTGGCTATTGTGAATAGTGCTGCTATGAACATTGGGGTGCATGTATCTTTTCAAATTATAATTTTGTCTTGATATATGCCCAGGAGTGGGATTGCAAGGTCATGTGGCAACTCTATTTTTAGTTTTTTGAGGAACCTCCATACTGTTCTCCATAGTGGCTGCACCAATTTACATTCCCACCAACAGTGTAGGAGGGTTCCCTTTTCGGCACTCCCTCTCCAGCATTTGTTATTTGTAGACTCTTTAATGATGGCCATTCTGACCTGTGTGAGGTGGTGCCTCATTGTAGTGTTGATTTGCATTTCTCTAATAATTACTGATACTGAGCATCTTTTCATGTGCCTATTGGCCATCTCTATGTATTCTTTGGAGAAATGTCTATTTAGATCTTCTGCCCATTTTTCAATTGAGTTGTTTGCTTTTTTGTTATTGACTTGTAGGAACTGATTGCACATTTTGGAAATTAATCCCTTGTCAGTCACATCATTTGCAAATATATTCTCCCAGCCCATAGGATGTCTTTTCATTTTGTTTATGGTTTCCTTTGCTGTGCAAAAGCTTTTAAGTTGGATTAGGTCCCATTTGTTTATTTTTGCTTTTATTTCTATTGCCTTGGGAGACTGACCTAAGAAAAACATTGGTGTGATTTATGTCAGAAAATGTTTTGCCTAGGTTCTCTTCTAGGAGTTCTATGGTGTCGTCTTATATTCAAGTCTTTAAGCCCTTTTGAGTTTATTCTTGTGTATGGTGTGAAGGGTGTGTTCTAGCTTCACTGATTTACATGCGGCTCTCCAACTTTCCCAACACCACTTGCTGAAGAGACTGTTTTTCTCCATTGAATATTCTCTGGCACAGAGAATTTTTTTTTCTTCTTTTTGCGGTACACGGGCCTCTGACTGTTGTGGCCTCTCCCGTTGTGGAGCACAGACTCCGGACGCGCAGGCTCAGTGGCCATGGCTCACCGGCCCAGCCGCTCCGCGGCACGTGGGATCCTCCCGGACCGGGACATGAACCCGTGTCGCCTGGATCGGCAGGCGGACCCTCAGCCACTGCGCCACCAGGGAAGCTCCCTGATGGCTTTTAGAGAAGGGTCTTTAAAGGCAAGGTGAGGGAGAGGGTTGCAGGGTGCGTGATCAGCTCATGAACGTTCTTCCAGTTGGTTGGTGGTGAGGTAACGGTGGTATTTCTGGAATCATCATCATCAACCTTCTGTTTCCAGCTGGTCTGGGGTCTCTGTGCTGGTCGTCAGTATATAGTTAACTTCGTCCACCTGGTGGAGGTTTTAGTTTCTGCAAAACAACTCAAGGATATGGCTCAGGATATTATCTACAGCCCTTGAAGAGGAACTGTAGCCCTTGATTTTGTTTTATGGCCAAACTATCATTATTTTGTCTCGCTTGACTGCCTTCCTTTGTTTCCTCATTTTCTCACTTCCCTGATTAAATTTGCTCTTGGAACTTGGGGAAGGCCTAGGAGGCTAAAGGTTTTTTACAAACAAGAGGTGGGGGATGTCGGTGGCAGCCTGAGCCGAGGAAGGCCCCACAGGTTCCTACCGCGATCCTACAGTAATTAGGCTTGAGAAAGAAGTAACTTAATGTGAACTTGCTTATTTTCTTAAATAATGTGTTTTACAGTGATCAAGAGTAGAAATTATCAAAGAGGTTATTATGATGTTTATTTTCAGACATCATTTTTCTACCAATCTGGAAAACTGAACCAAAAAGCTAGTTAGTGTGATGTTTTGGAGCAAAGAGAGCACCAGAAATATCTTACTTCTGAGATTCCAACATCACAGGTAATGACGGTAACACTTCACTCAATTATATTTCCAACAAGTCCAGTAAAATGGAGAATAAATTTTAAATTGAAAATTCGGAAGGACATATTCATACCAGTAAAAGCTATTTAGTCTTATTGATAAAATAGAACATGCATTTAAAAAATATTTTATAGTCTGTAAGTTCATTTCATGTGATTTTTAAATGTGGGACGTTCAGTCTTGTCTTGTAGGTATTATAAGAACCAAAGTCCACCTTAATTTTTCTTAGAAAAATAAAATAAAAATCCAGATTTACTTTTTCACCCATAAACTGAGGGCATTCCCCAGCCCTTGTACAGCCTGGGTAATAAAAAGCTAAAGCCCTACTGGCCAAAGGCATGAGAGAGCAGAGCCCCAAACCGACAGACCAGCTGGATATTAGGGGAGTGAGATTCCCCAAAAGCAGGAGGACTACAGAAAGCTGAACCCCAAAATCTGAATATAAACTCTTCCCAAATTCCGGGGCAGACCACCAGAGAGCCAGGCCAAAAAAGAAGCTGCCAGAAGCTGTACAATTGAGCTGAGTTACCAGCTGCCATACATCACAGGGGAGTCAGACTTTGTAGTTTAAGTCCAGGTCTGTTAACTTTTTCCCAGAACAAAAAGCCTACAACCGTGAGAAGAGCACAGCAGGACTCAGAGAGACTGAAGTTACCACTTTAAGCCCTGTCCTTTGACATCTGAAGCCAGTAAGACATGCAATGAACAGGAAATGTGATCATGCTGGGGGGTAGACAGTGAGGCAGTGGAGAATGGCTGCCATTAGGGCTGGACTCCAAGTGGGCCCAGACCTTGGATTCAGTAGTCACAGACTTCCAAGCAGCTATTATAAATATGTTCAACCAATTAAGGGATGTTCAAAGAATTAAAGGAAAAGTGATGAATGAGTAGATAGGGAATCTCAACAGAGAAATGGAAATGATATAAGAAATAGAAATTCTAGAGCTGAAAAGTACAGTGACTGAGATGACAAATTCACTAACTAGTCTCAATAGCAGCAGATTGGAGATGGTAGAAGGAAGAACCAGTGAACTTGAAGGTAGATCAGTAGAAATGACCCAGAGTCTAAAGAAGAAGGGGGGGAAAAAGACTGAAAACAAGCAGTTCCTCAGAGACTTGAAGGACAGTATCAGAGGTCCAGCACACAAGATCTTAGCTCTGCCTGTGCACTAGCTTCAGATCAGGCAGCAGTGGCAAAGACTGAGAGCTGCATTCTGCCATGGAAACTCATTTATCAGGACTGGATTTGCCAGGAGTAAGAGCATACTTGCCTTAGACATTGAAGGGCTTAACTGCATCGAGAGAGAGGTTCTTTTTTTTTTTTTTTTTTTTT
>NW_006785407.1:1248393-1269411 GCF_000442215.2 Lipotes vexillifer | reverse complement strand
GGCCTCCCACTGCTGTGGCCTCTCCCGTTGCGGAGCACGGGCTCCGGACGCGCAGGCTCAGCGGCCATGGCTCACGGGCCCAGCCGCACGTGGGATCTTCCCGGACCGGGGCACGAACCCGCGTCCCCTGCATCAGCAGGCGGACTCTCAACCCCCGCGCCACCAGGGAAGCCCTGTGGCTTTGTTCTTAACTGCATTCTTCAAGTGAAATCCTTTACGTTTAGGGTATCTCTTTAAGTCGTTTTACTTATTCTAACAAAATCTTATGAAGTGGTCCTATATCTTTTTTTCCAGCTTAGATTCCCTAGAAAACAGATCTAGAAGCAAAACTTAGGTGTTCAGTCTCTACCAGGAGGAGAACCTGCAGGTGGGGAGGGGGATGGGGGAGTGAGGTGGGGCCCACAGCAGTGTCCAATTTGAAAAATTACTAATGTAAGGAACACGGTAGATTCTGTGGTTCTCAGACTCGAGCATGCAGCAGAATCCCCTGGAGGATTTGTTCAAACACGGGTTTCTGGGTCCCACCCCAGAGTTTCTGATTCAGTGGGTTGCAGGTGGATCCCAAGAACCTGCATTTCTCACAAGTTCCCGGATGATGCTGTGCTGCTGGCCCATGCGTTTGAGAACCACTGTGTTAAGTCATTTAATATTATGAACAGAATGATTTACCAAACTCCTACGTATTTCTAAATCTCTACTTTTTTTCTAGTAAAACATTTTCTAGTAAAATGCTCAGAGAGATGCATTTCATTATGAGCTTAATCCCCCATTTAGTTGTTTCTCTACATTGTCCTTCTGAATTTAGCCATTTTTCCCTTTGAGGACCGTAAACCTCCTTATTCATTATTCTTATTTTCTTAGAAATCAGCTTTATCAGAAAATGTGGGTATGTTATTTTGAGATATAGCTTAAGAAATCAATAGCAATGATCTGCAACCAGAATAAATGTCATTAAAATAAAGATGTTACCTGCTTGCAGTTATTTACTAAAGACCGAAGGTAAAAAGAGAGAATAACAGCGAAGCCCACTATGTCTTAATAGTAAAGATATGGGACCTGCATTAGAAAACTCAAAAGTCCAGCAAGGTGTCAGCAAGGCCTGCTCCCTCCGAAGGCTCTAGGGGAGAATCTGCTCCATACCCCTCTGGTAACTTCCAGGGTTGACTGCTGTTATGGGCCAAGATACAACCCCCCCCAAATTCATATGCACCTCAGAATGTGATTGTATTTGGAGATAGAGTCTTTTTTTTTTTAATCCTTCGATGGCTTCCCTAAGCCTTATTTTTTTAAATTTAATTTTAATTTAATTTTTATTTTTATTTATTTATTTTTGCAGTACGCGGGCCTCTCACTGTTGTGGCCTCTCCCGCTGCGGAGCACAGGCTCCGGACGTGCAGGCTCAGAGGCCATGGCTCACGGGCCCAGCCGCTCTGCGGCATGTGGGATCTTCCCGGACCGGGGCACGAACCTGTGTCCCCTTCATCGGCAGGCGGACTCTCAACCACTGCGTCACCAGGGAAGCCCCTAATTTTTATTTTATATTGGAGTATAGTTGATTTACAATGTTGTGTTATTTTCAGGTGTACAGCAAAGTGATTCAGTTATACATATACATATATCCACTCTTTTTCAGATTCTTTAAAGGGGAAATTAAGTTGGAATGAGGTTGTTCAGGTGGGCCCTAATCCAAATGGCTAATGACCTCGTTAGAAGGAGAATAGAACATAGACACAAACAGAGGAAGACCAGGTAAAGACAGAGGGAGAAGACAGCTGTCTTCAAGCTAAGGAGAGAGGCCTCAGAAGAAACCAACTCTGTTGACACCTTGATCTCAGACTTCGAGCCTCCAGAACTGTGAGGAAATAAATTTCTGTTGCTTAAGCCACACTGCATCACGGCAACCCTAGCAAGCAAACACACGGGCAGGCCATCCTTGGTGGTCCTTAGCTTGTAGATGCATCATTCCAATCTCTGCCTATGTCTTCCCATGGTGTCCCCCCCAGGTGTGTGTCTGTGCCTCTGCTTCCTCTTCTTATAAGGACACCAGTCATTGGATTAGGGCCCACCCTGATCCAGTGTGACCTCATCTTAACTAATTATGTCTGCAAAAATGCTATTTCCGAATAAGATCATCTTCTGAGGTTCCAGATAGACATAAATTGGGGGAGGGGTGGGGAGAACACTGTTCAACCCAGTACAATATGCAAAAATTAACTACCCGCCATCAGGCATGTAAATCACTGATAATATCCATATGAGTGGTTTTCAAACTCACCTTCTTGTTAGACTAGATTCTGATTTAATTGGTCTGGAGAGGAGCTTAGGCTTGTTTTCACTTACTCCAAGAAATTTTAACGAGCAGTCAGTGTTGTAAACCACATTTTAAAGCCATTCATTGGGACTTCCCTGGTGGTGCAGTGGTTGAGAATCCGCCTGCCAATGCAGGGGACATGGGTTCGATCCTTGGTCTGGGAAGATCCCTCGTGTGGTGGAGCAACTAAGCCTGTGTGCCACAACTGCTGAGCCTGCACTCTAGAGCCCGCGAGCCACAACTACTGAGCCCGAGTGCCACAACTGCTGAAGCCCGCGTGCCTAGAGCCCGTGCTCTGCAACAAGGGAAGCCACCACAATGAGAAGCCCATGCACTGCAGCAAAGAGTAGTCCCCGCTCGCCGCAACTAGAGAAAGCCCGTGCGCAGCAACGAAGACCCAATGCAGCCAAAAATAAATCAATAATAAATTTATTAAAAAAGTAATAAAACCATTCATTATGCTATTTATTACCATCAACTTTAGATCAGTAATCATAATGCAATTGGGAATGTTTATCGGGTATTTAATACCTCGGGCATCGGGCTAAGTACTTTACATATATTACCTGAGTGACAGCATCAGTCCAGTTCTTACCCCCATTTTATAGATAGGGACACAGAGGGTTAAAGATACTAAGAAAATCACCAAGGGACACAAAGCTAGGAGTGTTAGATCGACACCTGGGCTGACTCCAGAGCCGCGGCTCCTCTCTGCCCTTAGATCTGTGCAGATTCAGAGCCTGTCATCGTCCTCTCATCTTCACATAGTCTCAGTTATTTAGAGCAATCGTAAACATTTTCAGATGAGTAATTGCTTGTCTTCACTACAAAGAAATAAAACAGCTTGAACTTTGAAGATTTGAGGGTGAGTCACAAAGGTCTTCAGTTAATAAATGATGAGGCATTATTTTTATTATCCACCTTGGAGAGCAGCTGATATGACAGGTGATGCTCTATAAACCTCGCATCACACAGTGGTGCCTCTTTATGCCGGTGAAATCGCCTGTTCTAGGTGATCTTTGCAGACTCTTGGGTTTCCTGTCTCGTCTCTGGGTCTTGCTATCATCTCCTGGGAATCTCGTTCTGTCCCGGGACCAGGGCTTCTGCTCTGGACCTCTCCATTTGCAACCTTCCAGACTCTTCCTCTAGCTTTTAGAACTTCCTCCTCCCTGTTGTGAGCTCTCTCGATGCCTCTGGTGTCCTGAATAAGAAACTCTGGCGCTGCGGGACCTGCGCCCCCTTCCCCACTGGGGGCACAGACACAAGCGGTTCTTCAGCTTCAAACCTGAGCCTGGCACCTCCACTGCTGCAGGCAGGTCTGAACCTCATTGGCCCGCACGCTTCTGTCCTTGAGCCTAGGCTGCCCATCGTCCTGCTCAGTACCCTTCTTTCCCCTTTTTTTTCCTTCTAAATGCAACTCATTGTTGAAGCATCTGTTTATGTCCCACCTTCTTGACGAATCTGACTGCTCTGGGTCCCAGCAGTCCTTTCTTTTCCTGAGGCCCTCACACATTTATAGTCAATCCCATTCCATTCAGATCTCAATTCCTCTGCATTTGCTGCCCATGAATTCATCCTGGCTCTCTAAGCCGTGTAATAAGCTCCTCACAGAGGCACAAGCAAAGCCTGCTCATCGCTGGTATTGCTCCCAGCTTCGTCTGCATGATGCCAGGCACACCACTGGAAGCTGTAAATACCTGATGATTAGTTTTCATACCTGCAGCTCATCATGATGGTTCATACAGATCAGAAAAGCGTTAACTTTTAGGTATTAAGATACCCAAATAATGCTATCGGATCATGTTAAAGAAATTTTCATTAAAACTAGAATTAATAATGACATCCTTCCCCCTCATGGAGACCCAACCCAAATGATTTTCTTTATGATTACACTATTTTTAACCATTATTAGGCTCTGTGATGGCGGCTTGTTGATTAGAAATGGAATCCATCCATGGGGGTCAACCTGTGATTGTCTGGCCAGTGCTAAATGTAGCCAGAGGCACCCTACACCCAGTGGTCAAACCAAAGGTACACTGGAGTCAAATACTGTGATGTCCTCTAAACTTAGAATCTCTCATGTGAGAATTTGTTCAAGAAGGCTAAACAAGACATCTATGGAAAAGCCAGCTGCCGGTCATCAGGGGTCATTCCCTGTGGTTTCAGGAGCGGGCAAGCCCCCTCCTGAGGTCCTAAGTCTCTTGCATCCCTGCATTATTTTTACCTTATTTCCTACCTTTGGCCTTTGTATATTGAAGATATTCTGTGACTCTGGTCCTAAGGATAATTTAGAAATCAAAACTTGAGCATAGATCTGATAATGACCTGCTCCAGCATTTTATCATTACAACCCAAGTTAACATAATGTCTGTTTGGATTTTAATGACTAGGAAAAGCTAAAAAAATCACTTGGTTGGAAGCTCTTCGCAAGTATCTAATTAGGCTAGAGTTGTGCTTTCTGCAAAATGAAGCAATGTGATCCCTTCCAGCATTCCATGAACAGTTGTTTGAATCTTTTATCAGATTGGCTTTCTGCTCATGCCAAGGGGAGTAATTCTCTTTGTGTAAAAATGACTTGACATTTAAATAAAAGTGACTTTAAAAGAAAATTAACAGTATGGGTACACCTGGATTTATGAGCATTTAAAAATAACTTTAAATATGTACACTTAGGAAAAGAAAGGAGATGCTTCACTTGTTCTTGGTAGATTCCCTTAGGACAGACGTAAATGCTTGTGTCTTTGATTCAAACTTAGTTAAATTTGACAAGAGATGGGTTTTAGGTCTCCCTGGTAACTACAAACAGCTTTTAGTACTTTATTTCAGGAAAAAGTCTTCAGCCTATGACGTTCATTGGCTTTGGTACATGCCAACCTCTCTCTAGACACAAAAACATATCTCAGACCCAGAGCTGTTTTGGCAGCAGGCAGTGAGCTCAGCGCCGATTAGGAAGCACCAGCCCCAGGAGGCAGGGGTCTGACTCCTGACTGTACGTGCAAGAGTCAAAACCAAGCCCTTCCTTCCTTGTGACTGCAGTGTCTGTTCCCTACTGGGAACCTAAATGTGTGTGTGTGTGCATTTCTTTTAAAGGTATGTAATTTGTTTATATTAATTTCTTTTGTGCTTTTGAAAGATGGCAGGCTCCCAGTCATAAAAAGAGAAACTAGGCTAGGTATTTCAAGCGGGAAGGGATTGAATAAAAGGATTTGGGTTTGAGCTGTTTTGGAAAGGCTAGAAAAGCAAGGAAGGACAGCTCCTGCAGAACCCCTGCCCTGCTCCACAGCATTACAGAGCCTGTGGGTCCTGTCCATTTGCCCCTGTGTAGCCGGGGAGTGGTTAAAAGCACTGACTGTTGTCACTGCTACAGTTGGAGCCAGTGCTGCTGCCACAGACAGAAGCAGAATCCCCACTACCGGCCTTCTGATCTTGCACCAGCGCCCCCTACTGGCAGAACCTAAACAGAACCCCTGCTGGCAAGGATTCTGAGAATTGTAGTTTCCACTCCTCCAGCATCTGAGATGCAAAACGAAGTATAGAGGACTGACAATATGTGGTCTGGATGGTATCATAGTGCTTTAGAAACTAAGTTATCATAGCACTTTAACCACTTAAACATTTATTTATTTATTTATTTATTTATTTATATTTTTATTATTATTTTTTTGCGGTACGTGAGCCTCTCACTGTTGTGGCCTCTCCCGTTGCGGAGCACAGGCTCCGGACGCGCAGGCTCAGCGGCCATGGCATGTGGGCCGCTCCGTGGCATGTGGCATCTTCCCGGACCGGGGCACGAACCTGTGTCCCCTGCATCGGCAGGCGGACTCTCAACCGCTGTGCCACCAGGGAAGTCCTAAACATTTATTTTAAATTAATTTTATTGTGATACAAAATAATCCTTTTTGACAATTTCTTTTATGGGAGAGTGAAAAAGATCACTTTTTAAAAAATAAATTTATTTATTTTTTAATTTTTGGCTGCATTGGGTCTTTGTTGCTGCGCACGGGCTTTCTCTAGTTGCGGAGAGGGGGGGGCTACTCCTCGTTGGGGTGCGCGAGCTTCTCATTGCGGTGGCTTCTCTTGTGGCGGAGCACGGCCCCTAGGCGTGTGGGCTTCAGTAGTTGTGGCTCGCGGGCTGTAGAGTACAGGCTCAGTAGTTGTGGTGCGCGGGCTTAGTTGCTCCACGGCATGTGGGATCTTTGCGGACCAGGGATTGAACCCGTGTTCCCTGCATTGGCAGGCAGATTCTTAACCGCTGTGCCACCAGGGAAATCCAAGATCACTGGTTTTATATTAGAGAATATCTTTGTGTTTAAAGAGTATTTAGGGGTATTTTAATTCACACAATTCAAAAGCAGCTAAATATGTTCATAAAAGGATAGCTCTTGCTGGGCCTTGCTGTGTCATCTATGAAAAGCATTCCTTTATCTTTAGTTAACCAAGTTATCTGAAGCTCAGCTGGAGGATTTGAGAGGTTATATTTGACACTGGCTGACATTTTTCTGTGTCAGAATGCTTTCTCTGGCGGTTAAATCACCTGTTTGACCTCTGAGATTTTATATACTTTAATTGCATCCTTTATATGTTTAATTCTAATGGGAAATTATTTCAGATAAATAATCATCTGCAAGTTTACTTAAAATGAAATTGTTCTGCTTTGGAAAACCAGTACCTACATTGACAATAAATCTCTTTTAAGTTACTACTACTATGCATATATGTGTATATTCTTACTTCTTTAATCTCCATAAATCTTTTCAGTAAGTCTATGAAGTGAGCCAGCTACTACTGACCCCAGTTTTTTTTTTTCCAGCTATGTTAGTCGACAGGTCATTAGCTGTAGAATCAAGACAAGTCAGGTTCTATAAATAAATATTATTACAGTTTGTTTATGAATATGTATCTATAAGACCACTCACAATTCCTATTCCAACATTAATTTTCTCATCATGCTACAGTCTAGAGCAGTGGTCTTCACACTGGGGCAAGCATACCATTTGGAGGTGTGCAGAGAAAATCACAAGGTAGAGGGCCTGGCTACCTTGAAGGGAATCAGTTTTCAGAGCCTCAACGCACATATGTCCAAAATGGATCTGTCTGAGGATATGTACATGATGAGGATACAGGTCTTTTCCTAATATCCTTATCCCCCTTTGTGGAAGGACTCCTACCTCTCTTGCATCTTACTATGATGTATTGACCTGGGGTTTTAAAACCTGTGGCGAACCGAACAGTGGGACAGTTTGGAATATTGGTAAGAAAGTAACTAAGAAAGAAAGTAAATGACCCTGATGATTTGATTAAACAACTTTTTGTGAGTCTGGTGGTTTCCATTTCTTTCCTGACAGCAAGACTGTAGGAGTCTTAGATGGCATGTCGGTTAATAGAAAAGTTAAAAATAATTTTGATGATAGATTGTTCTGTAAATCTTGGCATTGAGAAGGAAGCAAAAGAATTGAGTAACAATACTGTAACAAAACTCTCTCCATTCCCCTTAATTTACTTATACAGACAAGTTTTCTTGGCACATAAATTTATAAAAATGAAAAACAGGCATAGAATTGATGTTGAGCCCTAACTCATTCTAGTAATAAACAATCTTCAACCACAGATTACATGAACTAAGTGGAAAACCCCGGGCTTTTTTCACATTCTTCTAGAAAAGGGGCAGTGCATTTCCAACAAAATTTTACTCCTGAGTAATAATTCTTTTTCAAGATTCATCATATGTTATGTTTTTGTCAATTGTGTTCTAAAAGTAACTGTTATAACCCAATCAGAAAGGATTCTAATAGTTAGAAACACTGTCACAGAAAAAAATGTTAATTAAACGTCAATTTATGTACATACTTTATTACATGCAGAAGTATTTATTTACCTGTCCATTAACATAATACACATTAACACAAAACACAATATTTTCTACATAAAATATTAGGATATATGTATGTGGGAATGAAAATAAGAATTCAAAGAGAAAACAGATTAGTGTCAAATTTTAGGCTATTGAAGCACTTGTTTTCACTGGATGATGGTAGGCGTCACGTGGCTATAGTACTCTATCAGGTACAGTTGAAAGAACGATTGAAAAATGTCAGCATTTGTAGTGTACTGAAAATTGCATCCACGGCAGATAGTGAAACTGATAAAGAAGACGTTTATATATCACTGTAAAAATATCTGTGCGATGCACTTAAAATTTTTATTTAAGGAGCATATGAGCAAAAATGTTTAAGGATCACTGGTCTTGGACAGATGATCAGGCGTCTTGAGGGTAAGCATTGCCACATGTCTCCATCTCCCATGTGTTTTCTTTGTTTTCCCAGTTTGACCTCGTGTGTGTCAATGCTTGGATGCTGGACCTCACACAAGCCATCCTAAACCTGGGCTTCCTGGCCGGGGCATTCACCTTGGGCTATGCAGCGGACAGGTAGGCATGGGTATGGCAGCCAGTTTACATCTAGAAAATGATGTGTACCTATGGAGAGGAAGATGTTTCATGTTAACTATTAGAAAACTGTTCTTGCTAATTTTGGAAAAAAAATCTTAATTCCTCCACTTATGACATTCATACCTGTTTTGCTGCACTAATTCCTTCCTTCGTAAACTTCATCTCCTTACCCCTTGAACTGTACAGAAGGTTGGGGCTGCTCCCCTTGGGTCTGAATGCGTCTGAGGAAGCACAGAGCGGCAAGGCCGTGACCTCATGGCAGGGCCCATGGCTGGCTAGATGCTGTGGAGGTGATTCCATGGGCTTCAGTAACTCGCTGATCGCGGTTTGATGAATTTAGTCGTAAGGTCGCCCCCTTACAAATTTGTTTCATTTAATTAAAACAAGTTTTTGTATTTATTCTACAAACTAAAAACTCTGCAAAAAAAAAAGTTTTCCAAAACCCATGAAAAGAATTTGATCTATTCTTGAACATCCATAAATACACCAGTTAATGGCAGACACAAAGTGAGCGTATATATTCAAGACAGTCGTGCTCTCTCTTCAGATATCCCCGTTTCAGACATTATTGATGTAGGTTATTGTACTCCCGTTTAACTGTTCCTTTATCCCAATTCTAAGTATGAACATACTTGCAGTGATTTAACAATTCTCTCTGTCCTCCATGTCTGGCTTACTGTTGGCTCCCAGCACTCCAGCCCATCATCAGTGGGTCATCGTGACCCTGCTTGCAGTGGGCAGGGCTGGGAGTGTCTCTTGCAGAGCTGAGAACAGCAGTTAACTGGAGAATTCAAGACAAAATGCCCCCAATCCTGTAGGCAGTTGGTGGTCTGCACTTGACCAGACCAGGACTTCAAAATGGGTAGCACCTTTGGTTCGTGTCCCTTCCTCTGTCGTCTTTTTCTTGTGTTGCCCCCGAGCCCTCCTTGGCGTGTGACGTCCTCCTTAATCCTCTGTGTCTGGTGCTCTTTACCTGTCTTTTATCTGTGTCTTTCCTACTGTCTCTCCTTACAGTCTTTTCAATTCATTTTTCCTTCCTTAATCTTCCCCACACAACCCTCTCTTTCCTAACTGGCTGCCATTTGGGATTGAGTTGTAGATTTTCAATATGCATTTCTTTCATTCTGTTGTTACTCTTCCTAATTTAAGCATTAGGTTTTGCTTCTTCGGCATGTTTCTCTTTCACAGCCAATCAACATATCTTCAAACTAAAGTAACATGACTAAAGGAGGGGGCTTTTCCTACCTGTGTTCCAGGAGGGGCTGAGCATCTGTCCTCAGATGTGACCCGGTACTTTGGGGAGGAAGACAGAGCCGTGAATAATGCTGCCTCACCTCAGGGCTGACCATCTTTCAGCTCCTTCAGTCTCTTGTATTCTTGAAGGAAAGAACAAGAAGCAAGTTAGTAGGTCCTGTATCTGTAAGAGGAGAGTGGGAAGGGCAGAGAGTGAATTTAAAAACCCAGGTAAACTGAGACTACTTGGTGTCTCCACTCTGAAGCAAGATGCTGTGTGAATTTGATGGAAATTTCTATGGGAAAATGTCTTTGAATCAAATCTCTCAAAGGTCGTTGATGACAGGGCTTCACCAGCCAATGATCTGGCACAGCTATACGGAACCACTTAGCATCAGACTCTCAGAATATTGCCCGCGGTGACCTGTGTCTTTTGCCTAAGCGCTTTAATAATGGCTATGTAAATGGTGAAAGTAAAACACAAAACTTAAGAACAAATCACATTTATTGTGAACTTGATAGTTTGTAAAGAACTTTCACATTAGCATCTCAGTTTGGTCTCTACAACCTCACTGTAGAAAAAAGAAAAAAAAAATTCACAAGCAAACAAACAAAACCTGCATCTTGAATTGCTTAAGGAATTCACCCAAAGTTGCATGACTGGTGGATGGTTGAGCCAGAAGGCCAGGCCTCCTGGCTGTCATGACCATTTGGGCTTCTTTCTGTCCCTTTCTCCTCTGACCCCACCCACAGAAATGCTAGGAAGTGTCCAAGCTGTGCCACTGGAGTGACTGTATGGGAAAAAAGCGTTGTAATGGAGAGGGTCATCTCTTTGGAAACGGCAATCCCAAAGGATGCATTCCATGCTTTAAATTTTGTAATGTCATTTCAGAGGCATATGTTTTCATTTGCCCTGGCTTTGCTATAAATCAAAGCGTAGCATTTTCAGCAATCCTTGACATGGTAATAATGAACCTATAAAGGACACAAATTCTGCACTTAAACCTACTTTAACAACACTTCCAGTGAGAGTCTTCTCATTGTGTTGAAGAAAACGTTTAAGGTAATCTCATCCTTTCTCTTTCTCCAAAAGGTACGGCCGAATAGTCATTTACTTAATATCCTGTTTCGGTGTTGGCATTGCTGGTGTTGTGGTGGCATTTGCACCCAATTTCCCTGTGTTTGTGGTCTTCCGCTTCCTACAAGGCGTGTTTGGAAAGGGAACGTGGATGACTTGCTACGTGATTGGTAAGACCTGGCTACGCCTCCTTGTCTGTTTGAGAACCAGGGTTAGGTGAGTGAGAAGTGCCGCTGGTCAGCCTTCCTCCAGCAAGTATGGTGAGGCTTCATTGCTGCAACGTTATTTCTGCAAATGGGAGGATGCAGGGGCAAGATGCTCTTTAGAAATTAAAGTTCCATCTTGTTTTGGGAACCAAGTATGGACTCTCACCAAATACTGGGGTGAACCACTTTCTAGCATGGCCATACTGTTATCACATGGTTTCTTGCTTTGTTTTCTTAGAGATTAATCTTTAGAAAAACTTCAGTAGTTCCTTGAAACCTTTTTTTTTTTTGGCTGTGCCATGTGGATTGTGGGATCTTAGTTCCCTGACCAGGGATTGAATCCAGGTGCTCAGCAGTGAAAGCACAGAGTCCTAATCACTGGACCACCAGGGAATTCCCCCTTGAAACATTTTTAAAGCATTTTCCATGTATTTCTGTGATACAGTTTGAGGTAACATTGCTGTGCTCTCAAATATTATTTCTTTAATTCTATTCCTTCCGCACAAGTGGAGAACTTTTGGCCGTGCAGGAGATACGACCTGAAAATGAGAAGTTCGTTTGTAACCCTTTGCTATCTTCCATACCTAGAAAGTTGGATGTCTGAGTGTGAAGGAAAGAAAAACTTCTCTTCGCTCCTATTACTGGGGAAGGTCCTGGCTGCTACCTTTCCAGTAGTGTCTGGGATAGGCACCCACTCAAAGTCGTGGTGGATTTGTGACCAGGGAAATATGAAGCCTCCTCTTTGATTATCACCCCAGATCTGTGGGCTTCCACTCACTTCTGTTACTGCTGGACAGCCCCTCTTTGGGGTGCCCACTTTGGGGACCCTTTGAAGATCTTTTTGTGGGCGAGGAAGGAGAAAGAGAGCTGGGGGGACTGATGGTTGATGGCTGGGGCAGAAGGGATAACTTCGGACTATGAAGCGTTTTTAAGGAGACCCCAGTCTAGGTGAGTTTTCCTAGCTGTGATCTTAGGGCAGCAATAAGGTAACATATGCCAGGATGATCAGAATGGAATTAGGGACAGATAGAAACAGATCAGCAGGAGGGGAGGGGAGGAAAGGATGCCAGCAGTAAAATTCCTCATGTGATTTTTCAAAGGAATATCACACAAATGAAAGGTCCAACACTGTGGAGAGAATTATCATTTGATAGAAACTATCTTGTGATAGTGAAAAATTTATCTCTAGAATCTAATGCTCATGATGAATCACCTAAAGAGACTGTAATATGCAAATCTTTAAAGACTGTGATAAAATCTAGCCACTTTATTATATTTATGTTTTGATAATTACAATTACTTTTCAAAATAGTCATCGTCTAAGCTCTCCTAAAACCAACGCATATATTCTTTGTATACCCGGAAGGGTGCTGGGCTGGGTGTGTAGGAGGATGGCACATGCTTGTTGATAACGCAGAGAAAAGGGGGAGAGGAAGGGACCTGAGCTGTCTGGGAAGCACATCCCCATCAGGTCAGTGCCTATGGAAGCTTCTGGATCTCTGAGAGTCCTGTATAGTACTCTAGCGCCACTGATGGATGGATGTCACAGGTGTAACGTCTGTGTTTGTTTGTTTGTTTGTTTTGGAGCTGATCTTGAGCTTCCCTAACCTCTCTGTTTGTTTTCCTTCAGTGACAGAAATAGTAGGTTCAAAACAAAGGAGGATTGTGGGAATAGTGATTCAAATGTTCTTCACCCTTGGAATCATAATTCTCCCTGGAATTGCCTACTTTATCCCCAATTGGCAAGGGATCCAGCTAGCCATCACGCTGCCCAACTTTCTCTTCCTCCTTTATTACTGGTAATGTGGTTTTGGTCATTATCAAATTTATTCTTATTACACAGAAATGTAGAATCTGTGCCTCCAAACCAACATGAAAACGAAGGCGAGATTTTCTAACATCTCCAGAATGGCTATGGGCTTTGCGAATTTCTAGAGATTATTTATTGGTTTTTGACTAATAGTTATTATTAAATTAATAAAATTGAAAAACACCTTTAAAATAGAGTATTAATTATGTTTTATTATTTTGTAATCTTTTTATGAAAACTACAAGGCAACAAACCATATGTGCCAGTATTTCAACATGCAGTTTAAATGCAATGAACAAGATTTGCTTGTCTGTATGTTTTATTAAGCAAATTAATGTGACTCAGGAATTCTCAGGGGAACAAGAAAATGTTAAGAGCTTCAGAAAATTATCTTATCGGAAAGCTACAGGTGTGTGCATTTGACTCCTATTAGAATGAACATATTTTAATCATCCTCTAATCTAATTTTAATATATGAGCAAACCAGTTCACTTAAATTGGGTTCTTAACCTTTTCCTAAATGTTCATTAAATCCCAGTTTTTTTCATCTTTGTAATTGAGGGCTGTATATTCTAAGACAGCCTTCTTGCGAGAGCAATGTACTATTGATTATTTTTATCATGAGCAATGATTCAATTATCAAGTGAGCATTTTTTCCCGTCCGTTATAAACTTGCAAAGATAATCTATGTTTCAGAGAGCCAGTTCTAAGCTCTCAGAATCTCCGAAACATGGATCTGATCACAAGATCCATTTCGATAGAGAAATTCAAGTCATAAACTTTTAAGTTTTGAGATTCGCAGGCATAACTCAAAAAAGACTTCTTCTCACCAGGGTGGTTCCAGAATCTCCCCGCTGGCTGATTACTCGGAAGAAAGGAGATAAAGCATTAAAAATTCTGAGGAGCATTGCGAAATGCAATGGGAAATATCTCTCGCCAAATTACTCGGAGGTAATCTTACATATTACTAGTAACAAGTATTGTTGAAGTGGGTGAATTAATTTGTCACTTATGCACATATTATCAAATATATGACTAATCATTTTTAGTTTGACTTTAAAAAAAACCTTGGGAAGAATCATAAGGTGTATTAAAGAAGAAATAATTGCGAAGTTGTAATAGCATTATAATTGAAGTGAATTGGTCATTTAGTCCATATTTTAATAGTTGCACCAAGTTACTTGAATTACTATACTTGAATCACCTACTATAGGTCCCATAGTAATTAATCATTCATTCATCTTAATTGGACAAACTATAAATCTTTTCTTGACATTCAATTTAAGTCTAAAGATGTGTCTTTAAATTTAGTCTTAGAAGTATTATCTCTGCCGACCAGAGCTTGGGCAGTAATGTAATATTTCAACCTTTAGACTTACACACACTGAATAGTCTGCCCTCCCTCCCTCCCTTCCTCCCTTCTTTCCTTCCTTCCATCATTCCTTCCTTCCTCCAGCAAAGGCTTTTTGGGTGCCTCTGTGTCACTGCATTAAGAGAAAAGGGGGTTGTGTATTAAAAGCTCATTCTTGTCTTTTCAAAGATTTGATATGCAGCCGAAGACATATACATGTATTTGAAGCAACGCCTGAATAATTAGAGAATAACATATAAAAAAGATATAAGTTTTGCTTTAGCTGAAAAGACTAAGTGAATGCAGAATAACAGAGGATTATTATAAAAGGAACATTTAAGAGTGATTTTTTAAAATTTATTTATTTTTGGCTGAGTTGGGTCTTCATTGCTGCGCGCGGGCTTCTCTAGTTGCGGCGAGCAGGGCTACTCTTTGTTGCAGTGCCTGGGCTTCTGATTGCGGTGGCTTCTCTTGTTGTGGAGCATGGGCTCTAGGCACGCCGGCTTCAGTAGTTGTGGCACGTGAGCTCAGTAGTTGTGGCTCGCGGGCTCTAGAGCGCAGGCTCAGTAGTTGTGGCGCATGGGCTTAGCTGCTCCGCGACATGTGGGATCTTCCCAGACCAGGGATCGAACCTGTGTCCCCTGCATTGGCAGGCCAATTCTTAACCACTGCAACACCAGGGAAGTCCATAAGAGGAATTTTTAAATGTTTAATATTAATATTGCTAACATTGTTTTCTTTTGTAGCATTCAGTTTGTTTTGCTAGAAACGTTCTGATAAAAATGGGTTTGTGTGTTGTATTGTCAACTCCCCAACTTCCTAGTTCCCCAGAACCTGGTCGGTTATTTTCGGATTTCTACCTTCTTCTTTCACTCTTACATTAAGCGACAAGCAGTAGGCTCTGTGTTTACAAAGGTTTCAACTGACCAACTGTCACTGTTGGAAGTAGATTAATGATTTACCTTGAGGTTTACAGGTCATAAAATATATGGTAAAGATAAAACAGATCACGTTTTATCTTAGTTGATCCTTGTCATTCTTTGACTGAGAACATTTGAGCTGTGCTTCTAGGGAAAATAACATCCCACTGCCCTCTCAGCTTGCTCTGGTCACACGAGCCATTGGTCTGCACAGCTGGATCAAATGAATGATACTTTGTGCTCAGTTTTAATGGCCAAATGAGTATTATAGCTATTCGTTCATCAGTATCCTGAAGACGTTGCACGTAGTCCCAGAGCTAAGCATGTGTAAGATCTAAATCAAGGTTGTAAGAGTGTAGAAAACATAGTGTGTGCTGATGGCTTATGAAAGAAGATGTTGCATTAACCATGCACATTGTGTGTTATCATGAGTGTTGCTGAGAGGCCAGAGGATGATTCCCAAAATAGCTGCTATTCCACATCCTGTGAGTGTCCAGTCCAACACCCACTGACCCGCTTCGAATTCATGAGCAGCATAGAGATCATTTCAGCAGGGAGGTACTTAAATGCTCTACATCCTTGTGATTGTAAGTGATCGGGAACTATGGATCCAGTGGCTTCCAAGACACTTGAACTCTAGTTTTTAGCAGTTAGATGATCTCCATTTGAAAGTCAGGTTTGATCAGACTTCAGTTTCTCCAGGACTTCAGTGACTCTAGGATCCTAGCTACCACTGTGGGCGTAGGATCCTAGTGATAGGTGTTGTGATAGGTTGATAAGCCTCTTCAGTCTTTTTTTAATCTATAGGTTTTCTTTTTCTAGCAACTTTTTCTAGCAACTTTGGTGGAGAATGCTACGGGATTTTCTCTCTGTTGAGTTTTCTGAAGTCTAAATTTCACTGATTACATCTCTTTGGATCCTTTAACATGACCCTCTGTCTTGTGTTCCCTGTGGTGGAATACAACTAAATATAACTAACTTGGTAGAGTTAGATCTAGAGTTAAGCAAGTTCAGGTTTGCCATTTTGGGCAAGACTCCTTCATAAGTGGCTTTGTACATTTCCATTAAGAGACACCTAGTATCTCTGTGCCTCTCTCTTCTTTTGTGATGTTAGCTGCCACTGATACTCATTGCCTGGATTTATTCATTCATCAGAGATTGCAAATTGACAGTATTCCCATTTTGTCATTATTTCTTCATGTGTTACTGGAATACTTATATAAAGACTAACTTATCCCACCAACTGAGATGACTCTCACATACAGTTCCTATAGGAAAGACAGGATATAGGCATAATTCTTTCTTTTCAAATTAGCAAATCGGTGGCCTGCCTTCTCGAAGTGATCAATGCATTGTGGGCTATGGGTTTTTTAAGCCTCATTATGACCTCCTGGATTTATACATACTGTGTATGTTTCAGTCTTCTGCAGTTATTGTTATTATCCTACTGACGCTCAAATTGCCCCCGTCTTTGGACAGACGAGGCTCATCTTTGCTGGTTCCTGAGTCCCTCTGCCACACCTCTAGTAGTTTCTGAATGCTTCCTTGCTCATTAGCACGACAAGATTTTCCAGGCTTGTCTTGTAAGTTCCAGTCTCATGTTTGTAATCACCTGCTTCTCAATGGGGGCTTTAAGTTTTGAAATAAATGTCTTCAAACTGACCCTGTCCATCTCCAGCCTTTAAAAAGTGTACAACCTAAGTAGAAAGACAAAGTATTGTCTTTAAAAAGAGAAAGAATTTTAAAACGTAAAGACGTTTAAAACACCTTGCTAATAGCTGAATTCAGGCAAATTATAGGCCAAACCATAGTTTTCTATTTCAGAGATATTAATGTTTCCACGAAGCATGACAATGTGCAAAATCCCTCTTTCAATACTCAGAAATACTGGTAGGTAGTGCAGGCATTTGACTTGAACTCCAGCACCAGAACCAAGGCAGGATCCTATTATAGTTTGGGGGGTAATGCTATCAATTACTCCTATTTTGGCAACTCAAGGAACTATTGCCCATGTCAACAGTAGGACCACCAGGAAACCTTACGGTTACACAGTCACCTCACACCTTCAGAAACCCTCTGTTGCCTGAGCTGGTATCCTTGCTCTCTGGCTATAATAACATCAAGGAACCCATGCCCAAGGCTGGTTGCCCAATGCTCTCCTTACACTTTTCACGGAACCTCTCTTTGGTAAATCCTGAGTTTTGGAAGAAGTTAATACCATGCAAATGACCTCATCCCCCAAGACCTCTCCAGTTCCCACCTCATCCTAGGGGTGCACATCCTAGGCTGCAGTGAAGCTAGAATGAATTAGAAAGAACCTGCTTGGTAGAAAAGCAGCCCTAGGAGATCTGGCAGCTCTACCCACCTCTCATCACAATAGCTTCAGCCACCTCCCAACACCAGCCTGTTGCATCACTGACACCAGAGGTCCTGGTCTATTTTAGGCCCGAGAAGCAGAAGTGGCGGTGGGGTACCAGTTCAGAGCAGAAGCTGTAAAGGCATCACGAGTTTCTGACAGCTCTTTTGCTCTTCCTTTCGGCTACAAGAACAGCACATCCCAAACTGGAGCTGTTCCTTCAGCGTGAGTCCAGAATGAGAAGAGCTACAGCTTGGAACAGAGCTATAGCAGCTGACCTACAGCTGAGACATGGAATGTGGCCAAGAAATCATTGTTTCCCCTGTAAACTACAGTCTGCTAAATGTGTCTCAGTAAGATTTGAGGGTGTTTGTTTTTGCAGCCAAAGCTAACTAACGTAGCTGAGAGTAATGGTACTGGTTCAGTTGCCAAAGAAGGGTTTGGTGATCCAACACATTTTTTTCTATCTAGATGACACTGGATTGTGGTAGATTAGATTATTGTTTGAAATAGTCACATCTTCCCCCTCGTTTCCAATGAATGAAGATACTTCCTGGCTCCGTTGATGCGGGGCAGAGCAATGTAACCTGCTCTGATCTCACGATGGCTGAAGTGTACGGCCTGCCCTTTGACTTCGGGCTTGGCCGTTCGGGTTGCTTTGGCCAATGGTAGGTGACCAGATGTGATGCAGTAGAGTCATGAAATGTGCTTGGGCTTGATCTCTGGGCTTCAGCCAGCACTGTGAGAAGAATATTTCTAGGTTCTCCTACTGACCACATAGAAGGCTAAGAGACATTTGGAGGAAAGCTGCTCTAGCAAACTCTCCCCAAACCTAGATCAGCAGTCTCCCAGCCAGCCCACAAATGTGTGAGCTCAATGAATGCTTATTATTTTATGCCACTATGCTTGTTACAGAGCATTATTTATCAAAAGTCAACGGATATCCTGATTAAATTGCCATTGTCACTTACTGACCTGGATTATACAACTACATAGGTAGTAACTCTGGCAGCAGTTTTGGTTTCATTTTTTTAAAAAAGGGTTTTAAAGATGTCTCTCTCCCCCTCTTGTCTTCGTGTGGGATATGCTCATGGAAAATAGTAGGCTACAACTCTAGTTAACAAAGAGGCTCTAATACTACCGAACTGAATATGTCCATATTTGTTGGCGATATTGTTATGCTCTGTTGACTCAAAAACCTATAAGGCTTGATTGTAATTTCCTTACTTGTAATGATATGCTTATATAGTTCATTGTTCATAGCTAATCACAGTTTATTGAAATGTCAGTAGTAGATGTTACACTGATAATCATTTATGCATAAACACACTCATGGGCAGTTCCCGTGGTGACATGTTTGGGTGACATCAAGAACTGATACTCGAGCTTCCTGATCGCAAAGGGAACATCATCAATATAAATGATCCCACTCTGATATATTTCCAAGATTGAATATATTAAAACCTCATTAAAAAGTGTCAGGCTAATTTTTAGGTTACCTTAGTTACCAGAGAGATTTCCAACTCTTAATAGCTGCCATATTTCCTATATTTTAATGAACCGTCACAGAAGCATCAATATTGCTCCAGAGGGGGACTTTCCAGCTTTGGGTGGGAATGTCTGTTTCTGACATTTCCTTTCCAAAGGGGATTTTTATAAACATAATTTTTGTTCTTCCAAAAGAGAACCCACACCATGATTCTGGCTGTCATGAAGCCCATGTGAGTTGTGTGGTATTTTCGTCCAGTTGTGCTGTTTTTGTTAGTTTTTGTGTTTAATTATTATCTCAGACTTGAAACTTAAAAACTCTCCCATAGAATTCATTTCAAAAGATCCAGAGAAAGTAATTTAGGCCCAAGCAGTGACCGTGTCAAGAGTGGGAAAGGTGTGAGTCTAGAAAATAGTAAAAGACAGTGGGGAAAAAAAGTCTCTGGAAACTTGTACATTACTTTCCCTTAACAGAAGTAAATCTTCTTTCTTTGACTTCACACAGAATAAATGATTCCAGTTCTACCAGCAAAGCCGTCATCCTTAACATGACATGTTAAAATGATTACTGTAATATGCCACCACTTTAGCTTTAATTTAGAATATTCTTGAATGCATAAAAAAATGTCAGGACACTTCATATGCTAAACATAAAATGGATCTTTGGAGCTGAGAAATAATTTAATAGTACCCTAGTTAAATCCATTTTTGGAAATAGCCTGAGTTCTATAAATGGGCTATATTTCAATTCTAATTAGTTCCCAAGTCTTTAACTTTTTGAAAATAAGACAATATTGCATGAATAGGGAAAAATGTTTATGCTACAATTTAAAAAGCCATAAACACAGCAGGGAAGGACTGTTGAATCCAGAGCGAGTTCCTTTCCCAAGCTGGGTGATTAAATAGTAAGTTTCTTCCACTAAAGGAAATTTGGCTTAAAAATCTTCCAGGTCAGTGGGCTCTCATTTCACCTGTACAAATCTTGAGGGAGAATGATCCAGAGCATCATATGGTTTTAACTGAGCTAGAAATCCAAGTGTCATATCCCTTAAAGAATGAGATTACAGCCCTGGAGAGGGCAAGGCAGATTTTCAGGGCAGCTCCCCAAAGAGCAGCATTTTGAGTGAGGAACCCTGAGAGACAGGCCTTCTCTCCCCTTCCCTGAAATTGACCTTCCAGGGTCCCTCCTGAAATAACTGGGCTATATGCTCTTGCCACGGTCTTAAGGCTTGAGAAGTATACATCAGAACTGTGAGAGAAAAGCACTCAGCATCATTGTTACATAAATATAAATAAATATATATGTAGATATAGTGATACCAGTCAGTCCTGGTGTCTGATGACATCTTTCTAACAAGTAATTGGATCTACAGAACCCAGGACAACTAATGGACTCAGATGGTGACCAGTAGGGTGACCAGTTGTCCGTGTTTGCCCAGGACTGGGAGGATTTCTAGGATACTGAAGTCTCAAAGCTAAACCGAAAGAAAGTCTCAGGCAAATGGGGGTGAGTTGGTCACCCTGTGACTAGGTCAGTCCTCCCCTTCCCAGCTATGCTTAGAGGAGGATACCAAAGATGTACATTTTCTGGCTTCACAAGCCCCTCCCAGCCCACTGGGACCCTGATCCCTATGAGAAGACAGTGGGATGCCTGGCCTGACTAGAGGATGGGACCTGGGATTTCCCGATGTCAGATGCAAGCTGCCGGGGCCCCCAGGTGGCTGCCAGGCTTCCTCTTTCTTCCTCAATCCCTAATTCTTTTAAAAGCACACACACACACACACACACACACACACACACACACACACACACACACA
>NW_006785407.1:1233908-1248367 GCF_000442215.2 Lipotes vexillifer | reverse complement strand
ACACACACACACACACACACACACACACACACACACACACACACACACATAAAAAAACCACAAAAAAACTTTTACAGCCTTTATTTGAAGGTCTAACATGAAATGATATTCCCTTGAAAAAAACACACACTTTATTGATGTATGATTGACATGCAGAAAGCTGTACATATGTCATGTATACAACTTGCTCGATCCCCTGTTTCTACTATAGTTCTTAATCTGGACTTGAACCCTAGTTGTTCGACTGGGGCCCTGGCCCCCTGCTTTTCTGCCTGTTCTTTCTGTCAAAAGTGGGGTCCCACTGCTGATGTCTTTACTCATCTGTTGTCATAGAGTTAGATGTCGCCCCTTCTGATAACTGCTGCCTGATCTTTCTGGAGACTGCGGCTGCTGAGAACCCGTCCTCCAGGTGGGTCCCACACGGGACAGCAGTGCTGGCCCACAGGAGACCCAGGTGTCCCCTCCCCCGACTGGCCTCTCTTGGTGTACATTCTTGGTCCAGACACAGAGCCAAAGCACCTCCATTCACCTGGCCTGCTCTCCCTAAAGCTGAGATTCCAGCAAACACCGTAGGCAAAGTGATGTTGGATTGTGACACAAGGGGAAGAGTTCCAAGCTCTACATAGTGACATTTAGAGGCATGTCAACTCCTCATTCATTAGTTACAGAATCTAGGAACAATGGACTCCTCCCTTTTTCCATCTCAAAGGCTGATCCTTGCCCTTCAGAACAACAGCCCTCCTGTTTGAGCCCCAGCACCCCTGTGGTGATGCAGAGAAGCATTTGCCTTCTTCTGGCCCAGCCCAGGCCCCGGTGGCATTACAAACAAAACTAATTAAAATATAAAACAAAATGAAAAAGCCACACAGGCTTATTTTATTCTGTTAATATTGATTGCTCTTTTCTGTGAGAATTGTGAAAATGCCTACTTCAGTTATTTTAATTCTGGGTCTCTCTAATAGAATAAAAAGTGAGTTTGCTTTTGCCCTTGCTTTTTGAACACTTGCCAAGAGAATGGCCCTCTAACACCATCTTTGAAATCTTCATATTCTATCGTGTGAGAGAGGAAGATAGCAGCCTTTTCCAGTGTTTTGTTCCTGTGCCACTTGGCCCACTCTTGTGTTTTTGGCAAAAGCAGTCTCTGCAATCCAAATTGCTGTGCTTCCCTACTGTGAATAAATGAGAAAATACTAGCTCTTTGTGAAAGTGTTCCTTGCTGTGGAGGCCATGATGGGTACAACTTCCAGAACCCTGCACATCCAACTCCCTGGCAGGAATTCCCGGGCATTATTCCTAATCCAGAGCTGCTGTTGCTATGACAGTGCTGCTTGCTAGAGCTCCAGTCCATTAGGAAAACTGCCTTTTTTCAAGAAATAATCCTAAGAAAAGAGATGCAGCCTGGGTGAAATCATTTAAATTCTCCAGGGCTGGGCTTCCCTGGTGGCGCAGTGGTTGAGAGTCCGCCTGCTGATGCAGGGGACGCGGGTTCGTGCCCCGGTCCGGGAAGATCCCACATGCCGCCGAGCGGCTGGGCCCATGAGCCATGGCCGCTGAGCCTGCGCGTCCGGAGCCTGTGCTCTGCAACGGGAGAGGCCACAACAGTGAGAGGCCCGCGTACTGCAAAAAAAAAAAAAATTCTCCAGGGCTAGGTTGATGGTTGGAGTATGCAGACATGCTCCTTTGATGTAGATAAGCATGAGAAAATTGTGCTAAATAGTAACAGAGAAAACACTGGGCTCTATTCGCTTCCATCCCTAGAGGTTCCCCCCAGGTAGATGGTATAAAGGTATCAGGTGCTAGATTTTCAAGGGCTAAATCTTCCCTTCCCTGGAAAAAATAAAAATTAAGATCCGTCTAACAGATGGCTGGATGAAGAACAGCCAGGTTGTGTTGCAATAGCAACAATTCTTCATGTGGATGCAGATATGAACGGGACCAAGCCCATGCAATCCAGGGATGGCTAGATTTCTCGGTTTAGAACAAACAATATGGGTCTGTGCTGTTTTCATTGTTCTTTGAATCTGGCACTATTGGAGGGAAGTATAATTTAATGTACAGAAAGGGGACCTGATCGAGAGCAAGCCTGCCTTCTTCAAATAGTGAATGTACCTTTCTCAAGGTGGCTGAATAAAGGAAGCTTTAAAGAGTGAAGTAGTCCTTATATCCTTCCCAGGAAAAGGACTTAGGGAATGTTGGGGGAAATGGCCTGAACCAAGGACACTCTTATGCTAGAAAAGCAGATCTTTGTTACCATCCCTAGGAATGGGCATGGAGGGTGACCAAAGAGGAACGTTCTGGCTAACACACTCCTGCCTCGCAGCACCTGTGACCTCAGCCCCAGAGTCGATGGAAGAATCATGTGGCAGTCTGTCCCGGGGGGGCCACTGATCCCTGGGGACCATCAAGTTACTGCCACAAACCATCTGCAGCCAAGTCTTGTGTGTAGAATGAATGAATACATCTTGGATAAATATATACTATTATTTCAGATGAAGGTAGATGCTGTTGTGATGAATAATGACTAATGAACTGAAAGGCGTCAAGTTCGTAGTAAATTTGCGTTATGTTGTCGTCTCAATGAACAGAATTGAATTAAAAGCACAATTCCTATCATGTGCCAGAAGTTCTCATACTCAATTAGGACAAGAGTCACTGATCAGTAACACCAACACGTTTAGTTTCCATCAGTTGGACAACTGTCCCCTGAGCTCTCAGAGCTCAGGTTATATGAAGTTCTCAGAAAAAGCCGAAGGACCCCACAGAGTCTTGATAAACAGAATTCTTGACAGCTTCCGAGATTCGTTCAGTGTTTTTAAATTCAATAAAATAAACTCAAGTTCGTTATATTCTGTTCTTTCACTGACCTTAAGGACAAGTTCTCTCAAAGGTGGGTCCTTGTTTTCTTTCCTGTTTATGTTTCAGAGCCAACACACCACTGACCGTTTAGATCTTGAGGAAGACTGAGGAAGGCTAACTGAATGAATACTCAGCACGATTATTTCTATGGCACCAAGAACGATAGAGATTAAGTACTTGCCGCATGTGTTGATCACTAGTGGAGTCTCCAGGCTTAAATACTTCTCTTTGAAACCTGACGCGGACAAATCTTACCAAAGACAATTCAAGTATTCACTCTGCAATTCATAACCGTTAACATGCTGTATTTATACAGGCTGATCTAAAATTAGCAGGGGACAGATTGGATGGCAAGTGAGTGAAACATGGGCTCCATGCCATGTAGTGTCCTTCCCACAGTTCTGTAAACTATGTGGTACGCTTGGTTATCTAAAAACAACCGGCCTGTAAAGTACAAGCTGATTATTAGTTACTGCATTGAAAATATTTTTCACCTTGCACACTGAATCATGGAATATTTTATTTGGTCACCACATGTTTAGAAAAACCATTTGAATGTAATTGACATGAGGTTGTCCCACAAACTGACACACAACGCAGCAGGAATTCATCTTCATTTGTTCACCTATTTATTCAGCAAATAGTTCAGAGCACTAGGTTCAAAACATCTAGTTTTAAACAACCTCTGTGCAATAGTCATTTTCAAAAATGCCTCCCAACATGCATTCAAGGTGCCTTACATTTTCTCTAATTCTGTATGGTTGGTTTTCTTTTTTTTTCTTTTTGAGCTGTTTTCAGGTCCCCCCTCTAATAGTTCCTTACCTATTCAAATATACTCAGTTTCATCATATAGATAAGTTTAATACAACTAAATATAAATTTTTCCTCTCATTGAAGAACAGCTTAAATCTTAAGTGTAGAGTTTGGAAACCATATCAGTGTGTTTTAATTTTGATGGCATTTGTCTACAGAAGGGTATTCTAATTGGGTCTCAGTTAGTACATCTGTTAAGGCTGGAAACTCACCTATGTATTTCTTGGAATATAATAAAGCAAGTCACGTTTCAAAGTTAGAGTAGAGAGTGAATGCAGTATGACATTAATACACATCACTGTGGTCCAGAGTGAAGCCATGAGACTGAACAGGCTTCACTATCAAAAACCTCCAGAGTCAGAATTCCAGGGATGGTATGTACCACCCACTCATGGCTTGTACTTAAAAGCAGCTCATCTCTCTCTAAAGATGGTTCTGCCTGAACAATAAAGTACATGCCAATGAACAATAAGTAACTGTATGCAGAAAAATATTTTGCAAATCAAGAAATAGAGAAGGGAGAAGCTTGCAAATTCTAGAACTCACCAAGGACTACGATATTTATTGGGGTGCGTGTCAACTGCTTTTTTAGCTGTTCAGCTGTACTTGACTTTCTTTGGAAAATTTCTCAGCTTACCCTAATGCATGTAAATAAACATGAAACTAAGGGCTTTCTGAGGTGCAGAAGTAAGGCAAAATTTGAATAGTTGGCAAGTCTGGAAGCACTGAAAGCAGAGCAAGTTCCAAGATGACCTCTAAGTATCTCTGTAGGAGGTGGTTTGGGTGACTGTCATTTTTCTTTGAGCACAGAGTTGAGTTAAGCCTGTCTCTCTGCATGCGGTAGAGCCATCGTTGGGCTGTGCAGGCCCCTCTCATGTTTGTTTGACTTGATTTTCCCTTCCTCCACTCTCCCCACTCTGCCCTCAACAGGTCCCCAATTGAATGTTCTTGATTTATGTCCTTTGATATTGATGTGTCCTTATAAACTGGAGCTTGTGGTATGTGTGAGTTTAGGTGACATAAATGGCGTTGTGCTGCTCTAGATCTTGTTTCATTTCTTACTTTTTCATGGAGCAATGTTTTAAAGGTCTCCCTGTGTTGCCCACACGTGAGCGCTGTGTGGTTTTCGTCAATACCTTCTGCTGTATTTCACATCTCCATCCTCCAAACCTGGGCTGCCTCCAATCATCCTGATAAATGTTTCCATACATGTCCTCTTTGTTTATCCATTCTCTATATAATAGTTTGCATCTGCTAGTTCCAAAGTCCTAACCCATCCCCCCTAACCCCTGCCCCTTGGCAACCACAGTTCTGTTCTCTATGTCTGTGAGTCTGTTTCTGTTTCGTAGATAAGTTTATTTGTGTCATATTTTAGATTCCACATATGATAGCATATGGTATTTGTCTTCCTCTGTCTGACTTACTTCACTTAGCATGATCATCTCTAGGTCCATCCATGTTGCTGCAAATGGCATTATTTCATTCTTTTTTTTGGTTGAGTAGTATTCCATTGCATATGTATACCACATCTTCTTTATCCATTCGTCTGTCGATGGACATTTAGGTTGCTTCTGTGTCTTGGCTATTGTAAATAGTGCTGTTATGAACACTGGGGTGCATGTATCTTTTTGAATTAGAGTTTTCTCTGAATATATACCGAGGAGTGGGATTGCTGGATCTTATGGCAACTCTATTTTTAGTTTTTGAGGAACCTCCATACTGTTCTCCATAGTGGCTGTATCAATTTACATTCCCACCACAGTGTAGGAATCTTATGGCAACTCTATTTTTAGTTTTTGAGGAACCTCCATACTGTTCTCCATAGTGGCTGTATCAATTTACATTCCCACCAACAGTGTAGGAGTGTTCCCTTTTCTCATACATGTCCCCTTTGGACATTTGAGAGGTTTCCCATGGAGTATAATGCCTAGAAGTGGAACGACCGGGTCCTGGGATGCATGCAAGTTTAGTGCCCTAAATAATGCCAGATTGCTTTCTGTGTACACCCATTGAGTGTCCTGTTTGCCCATGTACACATTCGGTACTTTCCGATCTTCTAATTTGGCCAGCCTCCTGAGTGTTTTAGGTTGCACGTCTCTGGTTACCAGTGAGGCTCAGCACATCTTCATGCGTATTGCTTTGCTATTTGTGCGTCTCCTCTGTGGATTGCCTTTTGCCATATCCTTGCCCACGTGTATGGAATTTTCTGGATTTGTTGGACTTATTGGATTGGATTTGTCCCCTTCAGTTTATAGGATTTTGCCTTTTATATTCTGAACTTTACCCTGTTGTTGATTTTAGACATTGCGAGTATGTTTCCCTCAATGTTTTAGCTACCCATTAACTTTGCCTATTTTTTGTTTCATTGACCAAAAATTCTTAAATCCTTAATTGATTTGATACGGTCAGATCAGTATGTTTTCACCTATTGATTGTTTTCTGGGTTTTAAGAAATCTTCTGTACCCAAAGGCCACAGACATTCTCCTGTTAGCTTATGGCTCCGTCACATTCAGGCCTGAATCCATCTGCCCTGCTCCCTCAATGCCACCGTGAAGCAGGGATCCACCTTTATTGGTCTCAGTACTGAGTTGGTTTTCTGAGCACCAGCTAATAAGTGATGCATCATTTATTAAGTTCCCATTTCTGAGTCTAAATTAGTTTACAGCCTAAAACCTGTCTACTATTGTTAAGGAACCCAACAACTTGTAACTTATATATGTGCTCCTGGGCTTCAGATCGGAGCTAAGATGCAGGCGCCTGGCCAGTGTTATCAATGAATGTCCCACACCTGTGAAGCTCCATGTGGCTGGAGATACCTGAACCAGATAATGAACCAGATCCCTTAGACCTCAGATTCATATACAACCAGCAGACAATCATGTTCACGCTCTTGGCCTTAAAAGATAAACACACGTTTGTTAGCAGATGCCCAAATATCAATACTTATCCTCTAAAACACACTTTCTGATTCTGGACTTCGCTATCTAACTGCCCGTCACTGAAATGAAGGAGAAATACTCCTCAAAGCCAGAACGTCAGTCATGCAGAAGCAGAAGGGATATGAATGTCCCCCCCACCAAGATACTCAAGTATTTCTTTAAAAAATGAGGATTGTCTCTGGGAGAATGATGCCTGCTCTCCATACCTCTCAAAAGGAGGTGACAGCGTATGAACATACTTCATCAGTATAGAACGAGATCATGATTTTCAGACCCACCAACACCTTCACTAGGTGTACTTGGGGGCTCAAATGGGACTTGTTAACCGTTCCATTCCCTGGGCAGTGGCGTAAGCTCTTAGTCACAAGCTTTCAATGGGAGGACAGGTCTACCCAGGGCTCCCTCTGCTTCTGTGTTACAGTTTTATGATTTATTTCAGTGATAAACTAATTAGTGCCTGTTGATTGAAAAAGCAGTAGAAATAATCCTCATTTCTTTTTAGGAGTTTTAAAGGTGGATTTTATCTAAAGGACTTATTATTTATAAGAAGCAAACAAAATTTCATGAAAATTGCAATTTTCCCAAATTTAAGGTGAAGTCTTAGTTTAATTACTTCAAAATAGAAATATAATACTTAGCATAATAAATTCCTATGAAGAGGGTATAGACCAGAGGGCTTTTTTGTAAACGTGAGAAAACTATGGACTCTTTATCATTCAGGATAAACCAGGTGTGCATGTAACAAACACTCCCCAAATCTCTGTAGACTAAAACCATGAAAGAGGGACTTCCCTGGCGGCGCAGTGGTTAAGAATCCGCCTGCCAATGCAGGGGACACAGGTTCAAGCGCTGGTCTGGGAAGATCCCACATGCCACGGTGCAACTAACCCCGGGCACCACAACTACTGAGCCTGCGCTCTAGAGCCCATGAGCCAGGTCTGCTGAGCCCACGTGCCACAACTACTAAAGCCCATGTGCCTAGAGCCCGTGCCCTGCAACAAGAGAAGCCACCGCAATGAGAAGCTCGCGCACTGCAACGAAGAGTAGCCCCCGTTCGCCGCAACTAGAGAAAGCCGGGGTAGCAATGAAGCCCGACGCAGCCAAAAAAAAAAATAAGTAAATAAAATTTTAAAAATAAATAAATAAATAAAAACCACAAAAGATTAACTCCTGTCTGTGCCATGTGGATTCACTGGGGCCTCCTCTCCTTGTCACAGAGTCCTCACTCTTTAATCCAGGCTGTCCTAGCAGCCACTGCCTGGACCATCGCAGAAAAGGGGGAGTTCTAGAGGGTCCTGCTTCAGCAATTAAATGCTCACAACTCCTTGGCAAATCTGGGGAGGGGGCCCCACTCAGTCACGCAGGACCAAGCACTGCAATCCTATCACGTCCCTGTGATGGGCTGGGGAGGACGGAGAGGAAACAAAAACATTTTTGGCAAACAGCGCTCGTGAGATGAGTACCACCATAGATCTCTTTGAAAAGAAAAAGAAAATTAAGAATACAGAATTCAGTTTGAGAAGCACTGACTTAGGAAGATACATGCTTTTGAATGCGAATGATTACTACAAAGTAGCTTTCGCCTTCACAACTGGTTAAAAAAAATAATTTGGTCAAAGTGTAAACACAATTTCAAAAGTTCTTACTGAAAAATAGGAACTATGACGACCCATTTCTCAGAGAAGCCACAACTTCGGGGCATTGTGAGAGCAGAAAGAAGATGGTACCCAAGGCACCACAACTCTTGGAGCACATGTTAAATAGAGGACAAGGAAGGGCAGCCAGGCCTCTCCTCAGTCACAGCCAGCAGGCAGGGCCAGCTCAGCACAGGGATTTAGAGAAAACACCCTGAAAAGATGCCTGTGAACCTAGCTGATGGGGAACACCAGAGAGGACGCCAGGACCACTGCCGGCTTGCTGAGAGGCTGGTAAGAGCTGGACGAAGGAAAACAGGAGAGGGAGCCACTGCCAGAGAAGAAGACCCACAGGAATACAGGAGGCAGCTGACCCAACCCGAGGGCGCTCTGAGAATACCGTCCTGGACTCGCCCTGTCACCATGGCTGGGAGCACTTGTGCGATGGAGCTGATGTCGCCCTGGGTTGGCCTGGCTGTCGTTGGCCTGCATGGAAAGGGCTGGCAACCCAGAGACAGGGTGCGTCATGCTCCAGGCCCAGGCAGAAAGACACCTGCCAGGAATCCTACTGGGCGAAATTGCACTTTGGCTGGAATCCTGCAAACACCTGAAGCCCCGGAAAAGCTAGGAAAAGAAATGATGATAAGAATGCGGATGGGTGGAGATGTGGTTTGGCTTTTATTTGTGACACAGCAGATGATGTGTTTTATTTCACACTAGCTTTCTCCTCTCTAGAAAAATCCTTGGCTAACTAATTACAGATACTCAATTTGCCTATTTAGAACTAAAAATTTGTATATCTAGACATGTTCCTATGGTTTAAGACACTGGACATTCTTTTTTTAAAATTTATAATTCTTGGAGTTTTTTATTGAGATAAAATGACATAATATTAGTTATAGGTGTACAGCATAATAATTTGGTGTTTGGTGTATTGCAAAGTGATCACCGCAGTGAGTCTAGTTAAGATCCATCACCATACATGCTTAATAAATTTTTTTCTTGTGATGAGAGCTTTGAAGATTTGGTCATGTAGCAACTTTCAACTATGCAGTACGGTATAATTAACTATAGTCATCAGACTGTACATCATATCCCCTTGATTTTTTTTTTGGACATTCTTTATCATTTGATATTTAGAACTTTTCTGTTTCAGCAGCAATCAGTGACATTTATTGGTGCCACTGGGGAGTTCAATGGCATTTTTTTTTTAATTTATTTATTTATTTTTGGCTGTGTTGGGTCTTCGTTTCTGTGCGAGGGCTTTCTCTAGTTGTGGCAAGCGGGGGCCACTCTTCATCGCGGTGCGCGGGCCTCTCACTGTCGCGGCCTCTCTTGTTGCGGAGCACAGGCTCCAGACGCGCAGGCTCAGTAGTTGTGGCTCACGGGCCCAGTTGCTCCGCGGCATGTGGGATCTTCCCAGACCAGGGCTCGAACCCGTATCCCCTGCATCGGCAGGCGGATTCTCAACCACTGCGCCATCAGGGAAGCCCCCAATGGCATGTTTAATCCCATCCACTCACATCAAATTTTGGTGTCCGACCCCTGCCAAGTTCTGAGTCTTTAGGATTAGAGTTTCAGAACTGAGAATGCCTTCTGTTTTTCCCTCTCTCTGTCATGTACTTTAACACCTCTCCTTCCCCAAGTCCTCGCAGATTTGTTTTTAAGAAATGAAGAAATGTTCCACCACGTGACACACAGCTGCAAGCCATCAACCTTTGCTGATATTAAGGCTGCACTTTGGATCCCTGGGGAACTCTAGAAAGATGCACTTTTGCTGTTCCAGGGAGCGAGCCCAGTCGTGGGATGGGAGGGGGACTCCCTCTCAGGCCAGACGCAATCTCTTGGAACAAATATCTCGTCTACAGAGCATCTTCACAAAAGAGCTGGCTGAGCCCAAAGTCCAGTACAGGGACCACCAGCCATATGTGGCAGTGGAGCCCTGAAATGTGGCTGGTCTACACGGAGATGTGATGTGAGAGCTGCACCATGGATTTCAAAGATTTAGTGTGATGTAAACACATCAACTATCTCATCAGTAATTTCACATTGATTACATGTTGAAATGATTGTACTGGGGATAGATCGGATCAAATGCAACATAGTCTTAAAATTAATTTTGCCTATTTCTTTTTACCTTTTTAATGTTGCTACTAGAAAATTTAAACTGATGTAGGTGACCCTATATTTTTATTGGACAGCGCTGGTCTAAGTGTCTGGAATTTGATTTTAACTATTTTAATAAGTGTCAAATACTGATGATCATTTTGATTATGAGCATTGCTTTACCATATGAACTCTGTATGGTAAATATTTTATCTACTCTTGTTTTAAAGTATAATGAGGTTTTTAAAATTTTTCAAGCCACTGTGGGTAATTTCGCAAATTCTCTTTTATGGATGCCAGGCAGCATTATTGCCACCTAGAAGCCGGCCAGTGTTCTATGATGTTAAACATTTACTCCTGGACCTTCTGGTTCTGGCCTTCATCTGACTGATGGGGGTGTCCGTGAGGCAGTGGCAGCGGTGGGGGGATTGGTGTACCACAGCAGTCACCGTGCACTTCCCCCTGGCCTCACCCAAGCTCTCCAGCTCCTGATGCTTCTAGAAATGACCTATATAGGTGGTTGAACTTTGAGCACAACTCCTGGTCCTCCAAGTCAGTGAACGCCGAATCCTCAAGTAACATTTTGTTCACACAGACTTCTTAGAGGGTAAAAGGTTCTAGAGAACAGAGCATGTTGGGAATTTGTGACGACGCTTACTAAGTCAGTGTTAGATTCAAGAAGAGATGAATTCCCCTTCTCATCAGTGGCTTCACCTTTCCTTGTGAAATATGACAACTGTTGAAAAATCCACCCACTGAGATCAAGCAGGTGAAACTGCAAGGCTGGAAATGCAGCCACCTGACGCTGTTCCCTCCCCTGCCGGCGCCAGACCCTACTGATCAGCTGGGTTCTTCCACCTAAACCCGGGGGACCCATGTTCCGTCTTGGCCAAGAAGAATAAATGCTAGGAGTCAGCAGGTGAGGCAGGACTTCGTGGACCATCTGTGCTTCTCACCTGAGTCTCCAGGGAGGTTGTTAATATGCAGATTCTGATCCGAGGTAGGGCATCTTTAACAAGCTCCCTGGTGACCACACTGTGGACTCATGGACCACACTTTGAGCAACAGGGTTCTCCAAGCATCATTTACTTGTGTTCACATTTGTGAAAAATTACCCTGTCTAAGGCCTGGGAGATAACAGTTGCCAGGAGAACATTAAATATACCTGGTAAACTTAAGACAATCTAATGAAAAAGAAATCCATTCGTTTTTTTAAAAAAGGCACAATGACAGTTGTCTTTACAAGGGGATTCATGTAGGACTACCTTGAAAAGAATCTCCCCACCTAGTGCATTGTAGTATAAGGTACAGTTTACTAACTGAAAAGATTTTTGAAAGTGCCAAGTGAGTTATCGTCTGGAAGTAAAATATCTCTGAAATGTTGTAAAAATAATATTAATGTCAACCGCCTCCATTTTTGAGCACTCACTGTGCGCCAGGCGTGTGTATTGCTGAACTTAAACAAAATTAACAGTAATTGTTATTTAGCAAAAATGAGTTTATTCGGGAATAGCAGAGGAATTACAGTTTGGGACACGCAAACTATGGCAATCCGTATCCCAGTCTGAGGAGACAAAGGGAAGGTTAGCTTTTATTAGGTTCTGGGAAGAAATTGGGGAGGGTCATTTTGAACAAAAGTTCATTGGAGGATGAGAGTTTGGGGTTGTGACAGTTTCACGTTGGTGGCGTTGATAGGCAGTTTGCTGTTACTGAGGATTGTGGAAATCTTTCTCCCTCTGCTATGTAAGTTGAGGTGAGGTGTATGTGCTATTCATATGCTACTGATGAGAGTTTAAATAATGCGTTGCTAAGAAAATGTTCCAACTAAAATACAGCATCTCTAGCTTGACCCTGGCTGGTTGTCTCTCTCTTTTTTAAAAAAATTATTTTGTATTGAAGTGTAGTTGATGTACAATGTCGTGTTAGTTTCAGGTGTACAGCAAAGTGATTCAGTTTTACATACACATGTACCTAATTTTTTTTTCAGATTCTTTGCTCTTATAAGTTATTACAAAATACTGACTATAGCTCCCTGTGCTATACAGTAGGTCCTTATTGGTTATCTATTTTATACATAGTAGTGTATATATGTTAATCCCAATCTCCTAATTTATCCCTCCCTGCCTTTCCCCTTGGGTAACAAGAAGTTTGTTTCTTGACCAGAAACCAATCCCATGTCAGGAGAGCTCTGAACACCATATTTATAACAGATTGTTATTTACAATGTCTTTCTCTTCCTTGGCAATTTAAATTAAAATGTCAGCTTCAAGAAGTGTTTCAGAAAAAGGCACCAGAAAGGACTGTAAATAGAGCTGGATTAATCAAAAGAAGATGACTAAAGTATGCTTTTAACATCATTGTTGATGTAAAACAAAAGTCTTGGCAGAATTAAAAGACACTTAAGAGCCAAATAGAGCAAATAGCCATTAGCTCAGTAAATGAGTGTCAGGACACCAGCGTGTACAGTTTACCTGTGAGCAACCCCTTTTGCAACGAGTGTCATTACTAGGTAACAAGACTCCAAACAGACAGATGTTGCCAGGAGCATTTCCCATCTTCCTTTGCTCCTAATGAAAGCAGGCAGACACCACTTAGATGGATAAATGTGTGACAGAATACAATGCCAAGCTAGATACGAAAGATAACATTCTGTATGGTTCCATTTATATGAAATTCTAGAAAGGCAAACTGTAATGACAAAACGGAGGTGAGGGTTTGCCAGGGGCCAAAGCTGGGGGCAGGGAATTGACTGCAAAGAGACAGGAGGAAACTTTTGGGGGCGATGGAGATATTCCACATCATGATGGCAGCGGTGGTTATATGACTCTACACATTTGTCAAAATTCATTGAAATGTAACTTAAAACTGCTGAATTCTACTGGACATAAATTATATTTCAATAAAGCAAAATTTAAAATCTATCTGTCTATCATAACCTGACATAGCATTTCTATTCTTTTGTATCTGACTCAGACTATGCAAAATCTGGTAACGCTTTGGCAATAGAAAATAAGCATGATTTAATTTAAAAATATAGAGCTAGAAGTTATTGTAAAAGAATAAGAGCTGCAACAGTTACTACACATGAGTTGCCAAGACTTTCCTGGATGAATTCCATCCAAGATACGGCTTTTAGTCTCTCAAGGTCTTTGGACACCCAGAAAGTGGGTCATCTTTCAGAATATCTGCGTCACTGTAGAGAGCGTGTTAGTAAATCAAAGACCAGCTGGATTTGTTCTTAAACTGGCAAAATACTTACTTGCTTGGAAGCACTGTTAATCCTTTCATTTACTGAATGGGGAAAATTGGTTTTATGGTCTCGATTACCTTCAGTTGCTATCGACACTTCATATTCTGTTGGTGTAGGATGTATACTAGGCATTAATCTTGTGCTTAGGAAAAGCAGAGGTCATGTGACTGCTTGATTCTAAAAAATGTTAAAAGTTTGAAATTAAGACTAATACTGAATATTTTTATGGAGTAAATTTGAGTAGTGAAACAATTATTTTCATTCTTTAATGCAAAATTATTTTGCCTGAAGTATTCAGTTATTATGCAAAAGCATTGTTCTGGACTGAATTCTCCAGATAATTCTGCTTTTGGCAACAAGTAACAGAAAACCAACCTAAATGGGCTTAGACAGTAAAGCACAGTTCCAGGCTCCTGGATCTGGGATTCTAGAGATAGAACAGCATCCAGGGTTGTCTGGACCTGGGTCTCCACGATGAACCATGGTTTCCTCTCTTTCTTGACCCTCCACTCGGCTTCTCTCCTGGGGGTAGGATGGCTGCTAAGATCTATTTGAGCCCCACTCTTTCCTCATTAATTCCCTGGGGGGAGAGAGAGAAGATTCCTCGGATGCCTCTGACTTAAAGGCAATGAAGGACTTTCCCAGAAGCCCTTTTTCTCATTGGTTCAAATTCGGTCACATGTCTATCCCTCATTGGTTCAGAATGGGTCATGTGCCCAGTCACTGACATAAAGGATAGAATTACCCTTAGATGATCAGACATCCGCCTACAATTGGAAACAGAGTCAGCTTCCCTGACAACGAATTGATGTGAAGTGTGTGTGTGGGGGGGGGGGGGGGGGGGGGGGGGGGGGGGGGGG
>NW_006785407.1:1201385-1233898 GCF_000442215.2 Lipotes vexillifer | reverse complement strand
GGGGGAGTGGGGGATGGTGTAGTGGGGGGGTTCTACTAAGAAAAAGAAAGGGAGAGTGATATTGAGTCAACGACAAAAAAAAGGCGCATAATGTCTAATTTAAATCCATCGCTTTAAAAGTGAGTTATCTTTTCTTGCTACAAAAGTAATGTAGGTTTAAATTTTAATTTTTTTTAATAATGAAATATTTTCTATACCCCTATTACCCAGATTCAACAGTTAACTTTTGCTGAGCGTACTTAGGATATCCTTCCTTTCTTTCTTTTTTTTTTTTTTTTAAGATGTTGGGGGTAGAAGTTTATTAATTTATTTATTTATTTTTGCTGTGTTGGGTCTTCGTTTCTGTGCGAGGGCTTTCTCTAGTTGTGGCAAGCGGGTGCCGCTCTTCATCGCGGTGCGCGGGCCTCTCACTATCGCGGCCTCTCTTGTTGTGGAGCACAGGCTCTAGACGTGCAGGCTCAGTAGTTGTGGCTCATGGGCCTGGTTGCTCCGCGGCATGTGGGATCCTCCCAGACCAGGGCTCGAACCCATGTCCCCTGCATTAGCAGGCAGATTCTCAACCACTGCACCACCAGGGAAGCCCCAAATTTTAATTTTAAGAGAATATTTATAGCCAAAAAAGAAAGTAAAAGCCCCCTTGATCCCACTACCTCTGAGAACCATTAATGATATGATACAAGCATACTTTTAAACAATAAAATAAATATACTCTGCAGACACAGTATAGCATAATGGTGAGCAATACAGACGCAGGTAGCAGCTTCCTGGTTCAGCTACTCCTTGTCTGTCTTTGTTGGGTTAACTACTTAGCTTTCCTGTGCCCAAACTTTTTCCTGCCTGTAATGGAAATAACAGTACCTGTATAAGTTTGTCCAGCACTAACCCTCTAGTTCAGAGGTTGGCAGTCTACCTCCTGCAGGCCAGACCTGGCTTGCTGCCTGTTTTGTAAATAAAATTTTATTGGAATCCAGCCACAGCCATCCATTTATATATCCACTCATGGCTGCTTTCACAGAGCAGTGGCACAGTTAAGTAGTTCCAGCAGAGACCTGATAGCTCACACAACCAAAAGTACTTACTATCTGGCCCTTTGCAGAAAAAGTTTGCTGGGTTAGACCATCAGATCTCTCTATTGCCTTGTCAAATTTTAACATGTCATAATTCTGTGGTCATGTAGTAACTTAACTAGCCTGGAGACCTGATCAGGAAAAAGTGACATCTGCAGAGCAAGAGATATTTATTTTATGAGTTAGAAAGAGTTAAGAACCATGAATAGCTGAAAAATCTACAAAGGTGTTTAAGCGTCAAGTTATCTATCTGAATTGACTAGAGATCTTGAAATATGTGAAGTTTGATTTCCCTTAAACTCTGGGATGTTGATGTTGGATGGACCAGAATGAAAGTAATTTGTTCAGTCTTATCTAAGATATACGAGTCATGGCTATAGGCAGAAAATAAGAAGACTGAAGAGGAAATAAAAGAGAGTCCATAATAAATTGTTTTGAATATTGCTTTTGAAAAGAAAGGATTGTCCCTATCTGTGTGCTCTGAGTGAACAGTGGTGTACATGTGTGTACATGAGCAGAGCTGTTGGCTCTCCCTGGAGAGAAGAGAACAGTCTGAGATGAACATGACCCAGGTCTAAGTTGTGGAAAAACCCTAAGTGAAAAGATAAGAATCTCTGGAATAAGTGATACATTCATGGAAGAAAACGGCTCTCATATGATGAGTGGTTTTAATCTTGAATTTAAAGGTCCTCAAAATCTAAATTATTTTAATCAAGGCCAACTTTTCCATAAAACAGTGTTTTAACTAAAGATTAAATACTTGGTCAAGTGCATAATGTCCTTCTTTAAAATTATACAGAAGTCTCTGTCAACTACAAAGAAGTTTCTAGAATAAAAAGCTTTGTATACAGTCAGCGATGCAGTGAGAGGATTAAGAACAGAGGCTCTCCATCAGCTGCCTGGATTTCAAATCCTAGCTTAGCCACCTTCCTTCTATTGAATCCTTAGTGTCTTAAGCCTTGTTTTTCTTATCTATAAAATAGGATCAATAAAAGTACTAACTTTAGAGAGTCTTGATGAGAATTAAATGAAATAATTCATGTAAACTACTTAGCCCAGAATCTAACAAATATTGCACACTCCATAGAAGTTAGCCATTTTAATGTGGGCAATATATAGAATCTAATTGTGAAAAACATTTTGATAACCAACCATGTAATAATATACAGTCATCCCTTGGTATCTGTGGAATATTGGTTCCACAGCCCTCTGCAGATACCAAAATCCTTGGATGCTCAAGGCCCTTATATAGAATGGGTCTCAGTTGATGCTCTGTATCCACATGTTCTGCATCCACAGATTCAACCAGTCACAGGTCCCACAGTTGGTTGAATCCACAGATGCAGAACCTGTGGGTGTGAAGAGCCAACTGTATTGTGATATACTAAGTTCTTTCACTTACGGTATTTCTGCTTTATTTTTGGAGCAACAAAGGTGAAGGTAGAGGTCTTAGAATTTCGAGGATTAGCTCAGGGAACATTTTAATAAGGATTGTATTAGTAACAGTACAGGTCGACTTGCTGCTGAAACACCGCAAAAATACAGTGACAAAAAAGAGAAACGTTTCTTTTTCTTTAACATGGCCACCCAGAGTTGAGTAGCCCGGCGCTTAAGGCAGCTCTGTTCCATGAGGTCCTCTAGGACCCAGGTTCCATTTATCTTGCTTCTCCATCATCACCTGCAATAGGTTGTATAATCAAAGCCATTTCACCAGCGTTGTCTTCTATCCTTCAGGAAGGGAAGACAGTGAATGAAGAGCAAGCCATTTCCTTTTTAAAGGGTGGGGCACAGAGCTTGTACACATGGCTTCTGCTCCCACCTCATTGCTGAGATCTTAGTTACTGGGCCACCCGTGGTTGAAAGAGAGGCTAGAAAATATGACTTTAGCTAGGCTGCCATGCCCCCAACTAAAATTCCATGGGTTCTGTTATCAAAAGGGAGATGAAAAGAATGGATGGCGGAATCAATTAGCAGTTTTCCACCGGCGTTGCTACGGTAACTACTAATATTGCTTCATTGACCCCTAGATACTGTTAATTTTGAGACACATCATCATTTTATGCACCACTCAGTAAGAAAAACCATGCTATTGAAACTGGGCACATTGCTTTCTTATCAGCCAAGTTGTAGGACACGTCCTAATTTCGAGATTTTTCAACTGTGAAGAGTGTGTGTCTTGGTATAGAAGAAATGCAGTACTGGAAAGACTTAGGAAAAGAAAGTGATCTAAAGACATCCATTTTGCAGTCTTCTTCTGTGTGTATGCCCTTCCTTGGAGCAAGCGTAGGCAGCAGATATGCAGCTTTGGTTGACCTGTTGAGCGTAATGTTTAGAACAGGTGATTGACAAGGTATTGTACTATCCGTGTGAATTTAAGTCAAATTCCTATGACTGCTGGTAGAGGGACTTTTGACTCAAAGTCTTGGGGAAAATTTGCCTAGATTTTCACTCATTCTGGCCCGAATCTGGAGTTGAGTAAACAGACAGCGAGGGTCTTGTTTTTGCTAGCCAGGGTTCTCACTTAACAGAAGGACAAAGACCGAGGGCTATACTCTGAGGGAACAGACATGGCCATGGCACTTGACTTCCTGTCTCAACATTCAGTCATCACCCAAACACTGGCTGAACACCAAGCACTTTGCTTGGTGCCACAGTGCAGTCCCTGCTCTCCAAGAACTCCAGAGCTCATGCAGGGAGAAAAATAAGTAGACCCGTAAAGGCATGCCGCTGCGTATGGGCTATGATAGAAGTCTGGCACAGACTGCGGATCATCAGTTCCCAAGACCTCCCAGTGGCAGGGAAATCAGGACTGGGGAGGTGTGAGGACTCTTCAAGCAGAAGTAACAGAATATGCAAGTGCATGGAAACGTGAAACAGTGGTCACTTCAAGGGGACTGAGTTATGATCCCTTTGGCACACAGGACTAGAAGCAGTGGGTACATCCAGCTTTGTTTCCCTTACAGTGCCTTATACATAGGAGGCAAACAGCAATATTGCTTTACTCGAATTAAAGAAAAGACCAACTTCTTGGATGGCCAAATAGAGACGAGCTGAATTTTCCTGGATCAAAAAGATGCTGGATTCCAGTAAATGGACAGAAGCAAAAAGATACCTTTGGTGCCATGCTTGTTCAGGAACCTACCGTTATTCTAGCTTATTTGGCAGCTTAAGGTTTGAGGATTTAATGGATAAAGGAACTTGTTTGGAACTGCTTTCACCAGTTTTATGCTTATTTTCTCCAATTTAATAAATGCACAAACGTATTTTACTTTAGAACACACCTTTTATCCTTGTTTACTCAGAGCATATAGTACTGCTGGCATTACCGTAAGAATAGATTCTCAAGGCGGCAAGCACATCTTTGTGAATTTGACCTATTATAAAGGCTAGAGAATCAAACTCCTTATTCTCAGGTTTTAGGATGTCATAATGAAAGACCCTGGTCTGTTCAGTAAGATCATCTGGTAGCTCTGAATCAGGTCAATGACAAATCTATAATATGCAGATGTTTCTCGCTGTATATTGCTACTGAAATCTGCTTCTCTTACATAGATCACTGTTACAGATGAGGAAGTTAGTAATCCATCCTTTTTAGATCTGGTGAGGACTCCCCAAATGAGGAAGTGCACACTTATACTTATGTTTGCTTGGTAAGTTTGACTTGTGATGGATTCAAAAGCTTGTGTCAAATTTACAAATGCAGCCCATTCTGCAGATCAGGTTGAAGTTCTCTCACTTGTTCTCGCTTGTCTTTCAATGTTGCTCCAGGTTCACAAGTGCTGTGGTTTATCAAGGACTTGTCATGCGCCTGGGAATTACAGGAGGCAACCTCTATATCGACTTTTTCATCTCGGGAGTTGTGGAACTGCCAGGAGCCCTCTTGATCTTACTAACCATTGAGCGTTTTGGTCGGCGCCTACCCTTTGCGGCAAGCAATATAGTGGCAGGAGTGGCCTGTCTTGTCACTGCATTCTTACCAGAAGGTAATTGTCCCCTAAGTCTGTTTGGCAGCCAAGGACTTGAAAACAATCTTAAAATAATCAAGAATGGAGAACTTGTCTTTAGAAAATGGACCATAGCATCAAAATCGTCGTGCCAGTCGTGCTCTAGTGATGTCACTCTGTTTTCTGCCTAACCAGCCTAACTACTTTGAGTATAAAAGATTGGTTCTATAGATTTTTCTGTTTTCTCCGTTTCTCAGTTCATTTATGGATGAAATAGATGTGTGAAATCTGGCTTGGAGTGATGTAGTTTATTTTTTAAAACATTTTAATTGAAATATAGTTGATGTACAATACTATAAGTTTCAGGTGCACAATCCAGTGATTCATAATTTTTAAAGGTTATACTCCATTTATAGTTATTATAAAATACTGGCTGTATTCCCCGTGTTGTACAATATATCCTTGTAGATTATTTTATACCTAATAGTTTGTACCTCTTAATCCCCATCCCTATGTTGCCCCTCCCTGCTCCCTCTCCCCACTGGTAACCCACTAGTTTGTTCTCTATACCTGTGAGTCTGCCTCTTTTTTGTTACGTTCACTCGTTTTTTGTATTTTTTAGATTCCACAGATAAGTGATATCATACAGTATTTGTCTTTCTCTCTCTGACTTATTTCACTTAGTATAATGCCCTCCAAGTCCATGCGTGTTGCTGCAAATGGCAAAATTTCATTCTTTTTTATGGCTGAGTAGTATTCCATTGTGTGTGTGTGTGTGTGTGTGTGTGTGTGTGTGTGTGTGTGTGTGTGTATACCACATCTCTATCCATTTATCTGTTGATGGACAGTTAGGTTGCTTCTTGGCTGTTGTAAAAACACTGCTGTGAACATAGGGGTACATGTATCCTTTCAAATTAGTGTTTTTGATTTTTTCTTGGATATAGACCCAGGAGTGGAATTAGTGTCCTTTATTTTTGATCACCTTTATCCAACTTAATTTTGTGATATCATTGACCCTGTTTCACATTTCTTCCACGTGGCCAATCCCATGTGAAACGCTGAGGTTGCAAAGGGAAGGAAAACACGTCTTGACTTCAAAAGGTTGACAACCTAGTGAGGAATATAGACACTTTAATGCTCTCACAACAAACTGTGATGAATGAACTAATAGAATGATTTACAAGATTTAGAAATAGGAAAAAAAGGTGCAAGAAGTGATGAATCCATGGGGATAGTCGGGAGAAGCTTCCCAGAGGTGAAAACTAGGCACGTATGACGAAGGAAGAGAAACGTACCCTACAGAGGGGAAGGCTAGGAGTGATTTTACAAAGGAAAGCATGGTTCTCAGAAGTACGCACCACCTTTGCTGGTTCGGGAACCAGACGTTCATTGTTATCACAGGAATATCCTGGCAAGGATGCTGAGGGATCATCCGTCACAGTGGAGATGGCCTCACAGCCAAGGCCAAGCCAAGAGCTTGGGTGTGGTCTTGTGAGCTTCAGGTGGAGGACAGGTGGCCTCCAAGTGGCTGTTGCAGTTTGGACAATGGCAATGAGGAGGAGAGATGCTGAGAGCAGGAATCAAGGTCGTGGCAGTCGGGCCTGAATGGGAGACAGTGATTTCAGAGATGTTTCAGAGTTAAATTGGGGGGTGGGGGGGTGGGGCTTGATGACCGGTGTATGGTACAGAGGTTGTCAGTGGCTCCAAATACACTGTTAATGGAAAGCCGGTCATCTCTGCCTCAGAACACAGCGGGCACTGGACAGAGGAAGCCTTTCAAACTCCCAGGGAACGTGTGTTTTAGAGCAGATCTATTATTTCAGCATTTCAGGAGGTGTGGGGTGGGAGGTGGCTGGCAGAGCTGGAGTCTCTGCTAGTTCTTTGTGTCAGCACAAGAGAAGCTGCCTTTTCCTTTGCGAATCCTCTGCGGATCAGGGAAGAACTGATAATACTGTGGAAGTCGAAACAGTCAGACATTTACAGATGAGTTTATTAATTAAATAAGGATTTATGAAATCCCAAAACATCAGATAGACCCTATTTAAATAAAATTACAGAAATGCCCATCTTCAGAAGAGAAGGGTGGAAAAAAGATGTGAAGTCCTGTCATACTGGAATGGTTGATGATAAACGACTGACTGTTTACATTTATCTCATTTTTCTTGAGCGTATTAGTTTCCTAGCGCCGCTGTGACAAAGTACCACAAACTGGGTGGCTCGCAACACAGAAATTTATTCTCTCACACACCTGGAGCCTGGGAGTCTGAAATCCAGGTGTGGGCCAGGCCATGCTCTCTCTGAAGGCTCTAGGTGAGGATCCTTCCCTGCCTCTTCCTAGCTTCTGGTGGTTGCCAGCCATCCTTGGCATTCCTTGACATCATTCCAATCTCCACCTCCATCTTCACATGACCTTCTCTGCATCTCTGTGCCTTAACTTAACCATTATATCTGCAAAGACCCTATTTTGAAATAAGGTCACATTCTGAGGTTCTGCGTAGACATGAACTTTAGGGAACACTATTCAACCTACCACATTGAGTTAACACATTATAAGAGCTGTGGGGAAGATATTGGCCAATGCACATCTATTTAGTGTCTATTAATTTCTGCCAGTAAACTAGGAATAGAGATAGTGCAGTGAACAAGACAGACATAATTTCTGTCCTCGGGAATTATGCACAATTTAGTAGAAGGTGACAGATCAGGAACATTGGAGACTTCACTGTTCTTTCTGTTTTACTTTGGCACTTTTTCGTTTTAGGTTTAATTTTTAAATGTAGTTCCCTAAGACAACGTCATCTGTTCTCATTGCATATGGAACAGGAATCAAATATTAGTTACGTATTCACTGCATATGAAGTTAGGAAAGTGGAGAGAAAGATTAATGACTGAAGTGTGGCCCATCTTTCTATTATGTAACTTTTCCCAGAAGATTTTCTCTGGCCCTAGACTGACTGGGATGACTTTAATGTGTGTTGCATTCAGCATATGATCCCAGAAATCATTGAAGATCATATGTCCAAACCAATATTGAAGTAACTAAGGGGGTGAGAATCAAGCTGTTTTATAGAGAACACTCTCATATATTAGAAAATATAAGGCAACGAATAGATTTTTCTGTTTGGTCCGATCAGTTTTATTTTGTAGACAGAATTTCCCAATTTAAGCCTTAGAATTGTTCTTAGCAACGTTGAAAATGAATTGCTCTTATTCTGGATGCATTTTTATTTGTATATTCTGCAGAGTCGGCTGCTTTTATAGTCACACGCTGGTCATAATTGACTGCTAAAAATAAGTTCAAATCCCTAATGCTGTGTGTGAATACCAAGGATTAGCAGAGGTTTCCTGCTTGAGTTGACATCCTTACTTCCACTTAAGGGAACTTCGGGACTTGGTTACTTGGGCTGTTGAATTAACATTAGAAAGACTTTTCCTCTCAGCCTTTCTTGACATCATCACCAGAATGACTGCCCCTGCAGAGAATACTGAGTAGCCTTCTAGGGGAATCAGCTGTAAGATTATCTCAGAGAAAACGGTTTAGCCAACTTTCCGTCCACTAAGCATGACTTTTCATGGTCTGAAGAATGAACTTCTGGAAAAGAGAGGCTTTCAGGTGGTATCCTCATCTAAGACTGTTTCTGACCCAATTTCTAAATCCATACTCATCTGCCGTCTTTAATTTGACTTTATTCAAGATGGCTGCAAACTCGACAGTTTGGGTAAGTCTTTTTGAAATGAAAAAGTTGTCTTGGACTTTTCTCTTTAAGTAAAAAGTAAGTCTGTTTATCTTACTTACTAGGAATTTTCACTACATTTTATTTCAGAACTCAGAGCAGATGGTGCATTCAGAGGAGATGTAAAATTGTGTTTGTTTAAAATCCTGCATCCTTTCTTCAAAAATTGAGGTATTATTCTCAGTAATCTCTACCAGCTTGACCAAATCCCCATCAGAGGGACTTTCTTTCTCTGTGTTCTCAGGAGTTCATGGGCGGTAGTTTCAGTTTCAGTCCTCATTCTTAACTTGTCTTCTTGTTTTTTGCCATTGCTACCGGAAAGACGTCTATTGCCACTCCAGGGTGAACTTAGCATATTCCAGGGATAATCAGAAGTTTTTATGTGCATACGTAACAGTCATACATAACTTACACCTCCTATAAATTGTTTTCATTTTACCCTTTAGTTAAAATGAGCAGTGCAGTGCCTTTGGGACTTCTCTTTTGTTACACATTTCAACAAAATCTCTGTCCCAGTGCAGTTAGATACTGGCCTTTACTTCTTAGAAAGAGTTGAGGGTCTTGAGAAAACTTGACAGCACTTTCTTAACGTTTTACTGAATTGACTAGTTATTTATCAGTACTCATTGAGCTAACCACATACATTTCTCATGGAGCGGGGGAGGGTGTGTGTGTGTGTGTTTTAATTTGGTTTCTTGGTTTTTGTTTGTGTTTGTTTTTCCGCAGTCAGTTATAAACTTAAATTGTCATTGAAGTTGTCAGTGGGACTCACTTGTAGAGCTGTCATGATTCAGTAGAAAAAACTGTAGCTTAAGAACCTAACCTGGATAATCAAGTTATTTCCACGGGAGCCAACAGCGTTCTCAGCAGGCTGAGAGCAGCGAGAGGTTGCGTGGTCAGGCCGGGACCCAGGGAATCTGAGCACCAGTTGCCACTTAAGTTCCCCAGCATCTGGCACCGCACCACCTGCTCACTGAAGGAGGGGGTGGAATGCATTTCCTAGTCCCCCTCCCTGGCCTTAATGAAAAAGTAAAGGCTAAATAAAACACTTGTTTACAACTGGGCCAGAGCAGATGGCGGCCCAGTGCATCAGCACGACTCTGCTGTTGATCACTCCCTGGTGTGACGTTAATGTGAGTGCTGCAGGTGTCCTCAGCTGGGAAAAACATCAAAGACACCAGGACGTCCTGGGCCAGTTTGCAATCAACATATAACAAACTGGAGCCTCCCAGCAATGATCTGGATTCTGGAAACCTCTTTTTCTTTGCTTGCCCTCCTAGGCAATTGTTTTATTTAATGAGTTTTAGCTTTCTTATTGGTTGAATATTCTCTAAAGAGAACACACAGAAGGGGAATTCCCTGGCGGTCCAGTGGTTAGGGCTCCTCGTTTCCACTGCAGGGGGCACGGGTTCGATCCCTGGTTAGGGAACTAAGACCTCGCATGCTGTGTCGTGCAGGAAAAAAAAAAAAAAAACACGTAAATCTACCGAGCTTCATCCTTTCTCTCATCCTCTTCATTCATGCTTAGTTTTCTACTAAAAAATTATATATTCAGGAAAGCGTGATAATTCTAAAAGACAAGAGGACCATTTAGTGCTGAGCAAAAAGCATCAATAAATATGAGTATAAAGGGAGAAGGTTTCCTTTTCAAAGATGCAAGTCAGGCATATGCTGAACGCCCTTGGCTTTGCTTTGGAGAGTAGATAAGCTGCTATTCACGTGGTCATATGTCCTCACCCAAGTCTACTAAGAAAGGATGGCATAAGATCAGAACTATTGATACAGTGAGATACCATACCGCCTCACACCCGTCAGAAAGGCCATCATTAAAACGTCTACAAATAACAAATGCTGGAGGAGGTGTGGAGAAAAGGGAACCCTCCTACACTATTGGTGGGAATGTAAGTTGATACAGCCGCTGTGGAAAACAGTATGAGGTTTCTGTTGCCATATGATCCTGCAATCCCACTCCTGGGTATATATTCAGACAAAACTTTTGTCCAAAAAGATACATGCACCCCTATGTTCATAGCAGCACTATTCACAATAGTCAAGATGTGGAAACAATCTACACGTCCATCAACAGATGAATAGATAAAGAAGATGTGGTATATGCATACAATGGAATATTACTCAGCCATAAAAAAGAATGAAGTAATGCCATTTTCAGCAACATGGATGGACCTAGAGGTTATCATACTAAGTGAAATAAGTTAGACAGAGAAAGACAAATACCATATGATATGACTTATATGTATAATCTAAAATACAACACAAACAGACTTATCTACGAGACAGAAACACACAGACATAGAGAACAGACTTGTGTTGGAGGGGGAGGGATGGAGTGGGATTTGGGGGTTAGCAGATGCAAACTATTATATAGACAATGGATAAACAACAAGGTCCTACTGTATAGCACAGGGAACTACATTCAACATCCTGTGATGAACCATAATGGAAAAGAATATGGGGCTTCCCTGGTGGCGCAGTGGTTGGGAGTCCGCCTGCCAATGCAGGGGACGCGGGTTCGTGCCCAAGTCCGGGCAGATCCCACATGCCGCGGAGCGGCTGGGCCCGTGAGCCATGGACGCTGAGCCTGCACGTCCGGAGCCTGTGCTCTGCAACGGGAGAGGCCACAGCGGTGAGAGGCCCACGTACCACAAAAAAGAAAAAAGGAAAAAAAAAAAGAATATGAAGAAGAATGTATATATATGTGTAACTGAAGAAACTAACACAACATCGTAAACCAGCTACACTTCAATTAAAAAAAGGATGGCATCAACTGCACAACTTTTAAGAAATTTAGAGCACTGACTTTTTAGAGCAAGAATGGTTTATGCCTTCTTCCCTTAAAGCACAAAAGAAAGAAAATATTTAGTAGAGAACATTTGGCATTTCCCACTAGTTACTATGGAGGAAAGGAGTGTTTCCTCATATAACCAAAGCAGCCCTGAAACAGTTCACTTTTAAATGAATAATGAGCAGATCAGTATTAAAGAATCTGGCTCCTTCTGGATGCTTTCGTAGGCAAAGTAGAAAGACCTGGGATGAGGGAAATCAGGAAAGACATACGCCCTGGTGATGACGCCCGGCAGAGATGTCCCCTCCCAGAGATCTCAGTCCTCAAAGCCTTGCTGCGCTTTAGAAACCAAAGTCAGTTTCAGGTCCAGATTTTTCCTGGTCTGTTGGGAACAGTGATTCTGTGTGTCATCACTAAGGGGTATGAACAGAAAGAGGACAGATGGGCGTCAGACTGCTGTGATGGTTTTCAAGGGCACAGGCAAAGACTACCTTCCAGACAGAGGCCAGTGTACTCAGGCCCTCTAGGAAGGCACTGCTTGGAACATTGTTTTCAAGGTAGTGGCTTCTCAACAAACGCCTTGACTTGTATTTCTGTAATCCAACCCTGCTCAGGAAGGCAGCTGGTGCACTAAATACTAGCTGTCCTCCTGGTTGCTGTTGTTGTTGAATTTGGGCTACAATATTAGAAGGTATCTATCATTTGCACTTAAAATTAGCAGATTTACCGCTGGGAGAGCACTAAGCAAATGCCCTTTGTTGTTTTGTAAAATTGTATTGAAAGCAGACCCTTCCAAATTTTCTGTTTTTGCAGGAATACCCTGGTTGAGGACCATTGTTGCTACCCTGGGAAGATTAGGCATAACCATGGCCTTTGAAATTGTTTATTTGGTAAATTCAGAATTGTACCCAACAACATTACGGTAATTCCAACATCCATATCGTGGTTTCTCCTAAGTAATTCTGCAGCCACATGTTTGAAGTTGACTTAAAAACTATGAAATAGTTTTCTTAGCTTGGCGACATATTAGCCTGGGCTGGATTCAGCCAGTGGAAAAGCTAAGTTTTGAGTTGTAGCTTCTTTTTGCATTATTATCATCAGTATCTTCATACACAGTTGGGGGTTTGTGGAAAGGCACTAGACCTGAAATCAGAAAATCTGGGTAGCGTGCTTGCGTCATGGGTTACATCTTCCTTCATCAGCAGCGCTGTGTAAAGGCTACCGCCTCTGTTCTGACCACACTCCACAACCGATTATTGAAGGACAAGATGAAACAATGTGCATAGCTAGTGCAGATTGGCCTCCTTCCTTGGGGGGATATTCCTGAGCACACCTTACTGCCAATCTGGGGTGCCAAGGAGGCACATAAGCACCACAGAGCAGGCTGGGTAGTGAGCCGCTGATGGAAGATTGATTTCCACCAATACTGTAGACCCGCCCCCACCCCCAACTAGCCTCACTGTGACTCGGCTTTTACCCAGATGTGAACTGGTGCAGGTTGGAAATGATGCGCTTAGGGTGTGAGAGAGTAGAAATTTTCAAAGTTAAAAACTAGAGAAGTGGGAAATATTGTTACAATTTCTCTGTTACTTAGATATCTGAAAATGTTACGAATCTTGAATTTATTTAAATACTTTTTGTTTAAAACAATTTTTTTGTTCTGCAGGAACTTTGGAGTTTCACTGTGTTCAGGTTTATGTGATTTTGGGGGGATCATAGCCCCGTTTCTCCTCTTCCGCTTAGCGGCCGTTTGGCTAGAGCTACCTCTTATCATCTTTGGTAAGTTCTCACTTTATATCTTATTCTTAAATGCTCTCATCCACATTTTCACATTAATAGAACCTAAAATGATCATCAGGCTTGATATCAATTTTAACCATTTGCTCTTTTTATAACAGCTGTTTCCGTTTTGAGGAACCACAATGAAATGTGGACCCTAAACCATTTAAATTTACTTTGCATTAAGGGTTGCTATAAAAAAAGTGTTCAGTTTAGCTTTCTTTGTTGAGGTTCTGAGTTAAAATCAAATATTATGAAACTTTTTTATAATATTGTGGAACATAACCAATAATTTTCCAAATAGGACCAAATAATAGGACCTTCTGTATGTTTAAAAACAAGCCTAAAAACAAATTGTATTGTTAAATGCTCCATGTCTCTCAATATTGTATCTGCATGTGCTTTGATGCTAAGCACGCCATGCCAAAAGATCAGAGGACACAGAAGCCCTTGTAGACACGTACCATAACCTCTTTGATGCCCCTCAAGTTCATACCCTCCTTCCGACCTTCAATCTTCATGAAAACTCATGAAGGGATAGAACCATAGCATAGGGAGGGCCCTTAGGGTAATTCAGTCCAGTGCATCTCCAGTGCTGTTTCTGCCCAGATCTCATACCCTCCTCAGCAAGAGAGGATGCCGGCTGGCCCCTTGCTCACCTACCTTTCCTCCACCTCCACTTCCTTACTCCCGGTAGAGGTTTTTCACCCATTGCTCCGCAGTTTAAGCTCCAGTGAAAACATTGCGTCCGTGAGGGCATACATCCGGAGGAATGCAGGAGTCCTTCAGCTGTGCTAGGAACCATAAAGTCGGCTTCTAATCACTGACACCAGTGATTCCATAAAAGATCATTTCAAACTCTTTCACGGGATCTGATAAACAAGCTCAGCATTGATTCTGGGCCAGCATGAAAAAGCAAAGAGAGGCCACTGTGCAACCAAGACAGAGCTGCCTGACAGCCCAGTCCGTCGAGGTCGGGGCTTGCCTGCGAGCCCGGCTGGGGGAGCTGGGCGCTGGTGCTGCAGGGCAGGCCCTTGCTTCACAGAGTCTGGCTGGGGAGGGAGCCGCCTTTCCAAACAGCCAGTCACAAGGGAGTGTGATAAATAAGGGTGCCATGAGAGCACATCGCAGGGATCACCAGCCCCGTGGAGTCGGGGAGAAAGTCAGGGAGCAAGGGGGCCACGTGGAGGTTGAATAGGAATTATGCACGTGAGAGGTGTGGGCTGGTGCTCTAGGCAGCGGGAAGGCCTAGAGTAAGAGGAAGTTAAAGGACAGAGTGCAGTGTGTAAGTTGGGGTCTGAAGAGAGCTGAAGCTGGGGAGGTGAGCTGGGGCTGGACCATGGAGGGTCTTCTCCGATGTGCAAAGGGTCTGCTCTTTATCCAAAGAGCAGAGTTTCAAGCCGGGGTTAACAGTGTCAGGTTTGCATTTTAGAGACATGACTCTGGTGGCAGGTATGCCTATGAGTTAGAGGGGGACAATGCTATTGATGAGACGATTCAAAGAATGTTGGTGTAATCCTGTAAGAGATTTCGTAAGGACTGGGTCTAGGGTGATGGCACTGAGAATGTTGAGGAGTGGAAGGATCCACAAAAATATATTGGAGGTTGAATTGGCAAAAGGGGGTGATTGATGGGACGAGGGCCAGAGGGACCAGGGAGCTGGCAGCCGGCCTCCGGGCTGGCAGCACCGTAGGTGGCAGGGCCAGCCCTAGTTTAGTGAATGTCAGAGGGGCCCATCTGCAGGAGGACGCAGAGAGATACTGTTTGGGCTGTTTGTAGCATGAGGTGCCTCTAAGAAATCCAAGTTGAAATGGTGAGAGGCCAGTAGGTTTGAGAGCTGAGTCGGGAGCAAAGTGTGGCCTTGTGATGAAGGTTTGGAAGCCATCTGGATGTAGATAACCACTGAAACCATGGGAGTGACCGAAACCCCGTCTACAGTGAACAGGACAGAGTGAGAGGAAAGAAGGGGGCCCAGGTCGGAGCCCTGAGGAACGACAGAGCATCCAGCGTAAGCTGAGGGAGAGGAACCAGCCAGGGGATGAGAAGGGATGCAAGAGGGGCAGGAGGGAAACCGGGAGCGCGTGGGGCAGGGAAGCCAGGGGACAGTGGGTGAGGTCACCAGCCGCCAGAGCTGCCACGAGGCCAGGCATCAGAAACGAGAAGCAGGGCCACTGCACCTGGTGGTGGCAGCAACTGGCAACCTGGCTGGAGCAAAGCCAGAGGGGACACCAAGCAGAGCCAGATTAGGGCAGGTGGAGGTGGGAGGTGACTCTGGCCCGCCAAGGTCCACTGTCAAGTTTTCAAGAATTTTTGAGCCAGTTTAAACACATCCATAATTAAAAATTGAATATATAAAATATATTAAAAACAGAGGTAATAAATACGCACACCTCATCAGTTCCTGATTCATTGAGTTCTACTGCATCTGTCCCCGAGGCTGGTGCGTCCACTGTAGTCCATTGTGGAGATGCTGCCGCCCATCTCCCCAGAGCCTCACCCGCGACATCACACTGCTGGTTTGAATCGCTCGCATCCACGATGGGCGTATTTACACCACGGAAACAGGCAAATGCTGCTACAAATCAGGACTTCATTTTCTGGAGAGCTGGTTGTTAGACATTTACCAGCACAGCGCTGGGATATGAAGATGTGTAGAAAATAGGAGAGGATATGGTGTTTCAAGAATTGCAGTTGTAAAGAACGGAAGAAGGGCGGGTGGTGAGGTTGACAGAAGGCTCTTTAAAGAGGAGAGATTTGAATATGTTTCAAGGCGTCCACTGATGGGTTAAAGGTGCTGGAGGGAGATGATGAATCACTACAGTGCGGAGCCCACAAAGACGCCAGGAGATGCTCTCGGGCAGATGTGGGCACAAGTCTTGGGTGTCACGTGATGGAAGCAGGAAGGGGAGGGCCAGGGTGCAGTGAAAGGAGGCTGAGGGACTCCTCACTGGTGGCTTCTATGTTCCCTGTGAAGTACGAGGTGAGGGCTTCTCGGAGTGTTTGGCACTTGGTAGGTCCTCAGTAAATTGTGAAACCAGTGAATGAATGGCTGGATGCCAAGAGCACAGGAGCGATGGAACTGTTTAGAGTTTGAGGAAGGCTGAGAACCTGTGAAATCGTGACAGAGGAACGCTGGGCAGGGTGACCAGAGGGCTGCTGCGGGGCAGGATGTGTCCAGGTAGTGAGCACAGAGGCTTCCAGAATGAGCAGGGGGCCATGAGGGGGCGACTGTGCATTCCTGGTACCGTAACGCCTTTCTCCTGTTCCACAGGTATCCTGGCATCTGTCTGTGGTGCTCTTGTGATGCTTTTGCCTGAAACCAAGGGCATTGCCTTGCCAGAAACAGTGGATGATGTAGAAAAACTTGGCAGGTATGGTACAAAATTCAGCACATCCTAATTAAAAGCAGCATTTCAAACCCACTGGGAAAGGACGGTGCTAAGAAAATTGAACACCCGGGGGGGAAATATAATATTAAATCCCTATCTTACATCTTAAGCAGCAAAAAATTCAAAGTAGATTTAAAAGGTTAATGTAAAGCAAATCTGTAAAAGAATATGTGTTATTTTTTAAATGTGGTTATGAAGAGGGAAACATTTCCAAATAGGGTGTTAAAACTCAGAAGGAATCTAAAGGAAAGAGACTGATGATTGGACAAAGTAGAAATAATTTAAATGTGCATCAATAGGCAACCGATGGTGAAAATGACAATATATCTATAAAATAATTGAGATATATCTATATAGAAAGACATGGAGAGATTTTCAAGATGGATTACAAAGTGAAAAGTCACAGAACAATGTGTTATAGTATTTACTAAAAAAGAAAACCAAGAGTAATCCCTCTCTAGAGCTAGATGGGAAAATAAATGGTAGTCAGATGATGATAGAAGAATGATAGATCAATCGATAGATAGATGAATGATAAGTGATACATAGATAGAAAGAAGATAGGGGAAGGACAGTGAGAAAGAGACTGAATTTGGGAAAAGGGTGTCTAAATGGTGTACAGGGAAAGTTAATATCCAACCAACATACGAATATGAAATATGTTTTTGTTATATCAAGAAAAATCCACAGTACACATATTCTAATCTCCTCTGAAATCTTCCATAATAAAAAGATAGGAAGAGAGAATATGAATATGAGAATGCATAGGAAAAGATCTAAAATGATAAAATATACCCTCTGGGGATAGAAATGGTTCGGGAAGCGGGGTGTGGAAGGGAGGACATTACTTTTATACCCCATAGACTTCTGAATTGTTTGATTTTTAATTTTTTTAGTTACAACTCATGGTCTTGTATCATTTGTAAATTTTATTTTTTTAATTTTTAAAATTTTCTGGCTGCACCGTGTGGCATGTGGGATCTTAGTTCCCTGACCAGGGATTGAACCTGTGTCCCCTGCATTGGAAGCGTGGAGTCTTAACCACTGAACTGCCAGGGAAGTCCTCATTTGTGAATTAAAAAAAATAATTTAACAGCTAATTTTATTTATTAACTTTTAATTTATTTTTGGTTGCATTGGGTCTTCATTGCTGGGCACGGGCTTTCTCTAGTTGTAGTGAGCGGGGCTGCTCTTCGTTGTGGTGCGTGGGCTTCTCATTGTGGTGGCTTCTCTTTTTGCGGAGCACAGGCTGTAGGCACGCGGGCTCAGTGGTTGTGGCTCGCGGGCTCTAGAGTGCAGGCTCGGTAGTCGTGGTGCACAGGTTTAGTTGCTCCACGGCATGTGGGATCTTAGTTCCTGGACCAGGTATCGAACCTGTGTCCCCTGCATTGGCAGGCGAATTCTTAACCACTGCACCACCAGAGAAGCTCCTAACAGCTAATTTTAAAAATAAAAATCAATCTTCTTCTAAACAGTGCCCTAGAAATTAAGAGTATGGATCTCTAAACTTTTAAATTTTAAAAAGTGTATCAAAAGTATTTATGACAAGACTGAAATGTTAGTAACCTCATGGCAGTTTTATTCTTCACTTGACAGACTGGGAAGAGAATAGAAACCGACATTTTTTAGGTCCTTATATACGTGATCAATGGTTTCATATATGTCATTTCATTTAATGCTCAAAGTGATTGTGTGCAATACAAGTTCTTATCCTTACTTTTTTGTATACTAGGAAATCAATGCTCAGAAAGACTTCACAACTTTTACATGTTAGTACTGGGATTGATATTGTCCAGTGTAGAGGTGTGACTGTTGCTTTGGGTAGTTTTATTGTCTTATGCTGTATCCTACTTGATTATGAGTATTTTAATAGCAAGAATCCCCTGGTAGGATTGGAAATTTCTCTCTTCATATCCTCTTTTAATGAGGTCCCATCCCCCTCCCCAGAGATAGGCAACCATTGCTCAGAAGTATTTCAACCAGACCTTTAAAACCTATACAGTGATTTCATCATCCTATTTCTTGACGCTATTTTGAAAAATAAGATTGACGAATCATCTCAGAACTTTCCTAAGAAAGGCTTATCAGTGTACTCAAAACCAAACCACCAGCTGACTTCTAACAGGACTGGCCAATCAGAGGACAGGTGGACATTCGTCCCATGAAGTAACCCAATCAGATTCTTGTGCTTGTTTGTAAGTAAACTGATAGGTAATGGCTTATTCCTCAACCAAAGATCTACCTATGTTTTACCGTAAAACAATGCTCCGTGAAGTCTGAGGTGTGGTGGGAGATTCTCTTTAAGACATTGCCATTTTATAAACCAAAATTACGTTAAGAAATTTATAAAAGGGGGGACTTCCCTGGTGGTCCAGTAGTTATGAATCTGCCTTCCAATGCAGGGGACTCGTGCTCGATCCCTGGTTGGGGAACTAAGATCTCACGTGCCGCGAGGCAACTAAGCCCACGCGCCACAACTACTGAGCCCCCGTGCCACAACTAGAGAGAAGCCCGTGCGCCACAATGGAAGATCCCAAGTGCTGCAACTAAGACCCGACGCAGCCATAAATAAATATTTTTTTAAAAAAGAAATTTATAAAAGGTATCAAAACTGTCCTCTTGAGTGTTACATCATGGAAAGACTTGCTTCATCCAGAAAGGATAAACATGCTGCTAGCTGTGTCATCACAGACAATTATTGGGTTTGTATGAGCGTATGGGGGCCAGATCAGGGTGGGCGGTGTCCAACCCTGTCACCCCAATTGCAGCCATGCTAACAGACCAAAGGAAAGAAGACGATTTAAGGTTAGATAAAGCAGGGGAAATGGTGAGAAAGGAAATAGGATTATCTTCAAATAAGATATCCAAACTTTAAGGGCAACTTCTCATGGGCTGATGTGCCCTGCAGGATCTGTTCAGGGCTGGGGTATGCAGGAGAGCATCCCAGCCAGGATTATAGGGTCAAAAGTAAGAAGTTCAGTGCTGACTGTTGGTGGCACAAGCCTGGGAATGTGTCATTGGAGTTTTAAGACGTCTAACTCAGTGGTTTTAAGGCGTCTAACGTCTAAGAGTTCTTTTCCTGCACATCTGCTGCCCTCTCTTGTGAATGCCCTCTGTGCCAACCGTCCAGCGACAGGGACTGCATTCTTCTTTTTGATTCGACTCCATTTGCTGCTGCTCATTTATAGTGAGCGAGGTAGATTCATTCTTGATCCCCAAACCAGTCAGAGGTCAGATTTTCAAACTCATCAGGAGAAAGTGGAGGAAGAGGGAGTGATTTGAGATCAAGACTCTTTGGCCAATTCAATCATATTAAAAATAGAATTAAACAATTGGAAGAGATGGAGTTTTGGAGGTGAGAAGGCCATCTCAATGGTGTGCAGGGAAAATTAATATCCAAGCAGTATATACACAGGAAGAATTCGTCCAACAAAAATTCAACTTACATGAATTGTTTTCTAATTTTTTTTCTGTTTGTAAATTTTCATAATTAAAAAATTGGGTAAATTAATTCATTATGCCTGGTCCCTACCCTTGAAAAAACATCTAATAAAAGTCTGATCTATGGTTTTACAAGTTAAGCACATTGATTGCATTCTATAATCACTTACTCAGGAACAAAAACTACTTAGCCCCAAGTTCCGGAAACCTGTTAGCATTTTCCCTCCTACAACAGCACTTAGTCACTTTCTCATTTCTGCTTTCTTTTGTTCACATCAGCAGCTCATTTCCAAACCATCTGTTACGGAGTAGAAATTCATAAAGAATTTATATGTGCTATAATGCTAATTAACCCCTGCCTAGGGATTGAGGGCAGGCAAAAAATGACTTGGAGACAGTTAGTTTTGTTCCCTTTGAGTTGGGCTTTTATGAGCAGTTACGCATGAGTGTATTCGATCAAAACCAATTATGAAATTGAGTAGTGACAAAAAGACTTCCTTCTCACTAGTTGTGTAATCTTTTATAAGGACTTTCTCTTTTCTCCTTTGTTTTGTTAGTCCACATTCCTATAAATGTGGCAGAAAAAAGAAAACTCAAGTTTCGAGCTCTCACCTTTGAGGCCCCAGCCAAAGATGCAAGGAAAGAGCTATTCAGGCTGGTCCCCCCAGGGAACCGACGTGCCTTGCAGAGACGTGTGTGTCCACTTCAGCTGTGCAGCTCTAAGTGTTTTTAATACTTTACAAAGACATTCAGACTATCCAGAGTATTTTTATACAATGTCGGATGAATCAAGACTCATCGTGCTGTCAAAGTTTCTGGGAACATGTAATATGTGACCGGTTTAGCCAAGAGCCCGTTGTGTGCACATTTCCTCCTGAGGTTTTTTCTCACGCTGGGGCAGTGTCTCTGACCCACTGGGTTACAGAGAGACAAGAGAAGCCCCACCCAGTTCTCATGACGGTTCCATCAAGAATGCAAGATGTGCAAACCAAGGATCTGGGGAAAGTGTACAGAAATGGGTTCATCAAATCTGATCAAGACATTGAGGCTCTGAACTGAGGATTCTGATGATTCCAGGGAAGATGAAGATTTGGGAATCTTGTTAATGCAGAGACTGAATCTAAGGACCTCGGGCCACCTGGCTCTGAGCCTTTGCTTTCTCTTCTCACCTTGAGCCCCTTAAGCTCCTGGAGCATCTAGGGTTGCAGGCACTTTTAGGCCTTGTTCCAGAAATAAGAACAAATCTGCTGTACAGTTCAAGGATTTGGCTCTATTATTTATAAAATCAGATTGGTCCTGAGATGATTCAGGATAATTGCGGTCCTCCTTTAGTGGACACCTAGAGCCACATATTCAGTTTTTTACTGATGAAACCCATGGACTATGAATTCATGGGTCTTCAGATTTTAATCATACAGGGATATTTATCTTATATGTGTGAGTTCAGCTCTATGATGATGCCCATGGTCAAGAGTGAAAAATACGGACAAATCTCAGTCAATCTTGACACTTTTGACTTGTCTTGGGAAGAAGCTTACATCTTAGTTTGAAAGAAAGGTCAGTTATATCCGTGCTTCAAATAATTAGCAGAAGTTCATATTGTACATGACTTTACAGGTACTGATAAGGGGTTTGATCTTTCTTTTTTGTTACTGAGACTTTTTCAAATGTGGAGTTTAAATACAAATATGCTGTCTTTATGATGTTCTGCTTTATATGTCACATTTGTTATATGTTCAGATTCAGTATGTATCTTATGCAGAATTGTTTAATGAATTATTTTGGGTGGACAGGTAAAATGGGAGCCAAAGGGAAATCTTGCCAGTGAGGAAGAAAATTTCTATGTGAACGTGTGACGATATGTACGGTGTACGTGGTAATTGTAAAATAAGTTTTTAATCCTTAAAGCACATCAGAATTGAATGTGAATATTTTATTTTTCAATGAAATAAACACAGTTCTTTAAGGGTGTAATGCTGCATTTACCCTTTATTCATACACCCTTGCATTTTTGTTTCTTTTGCATTTTTCTCTTTGCTGTGAGATGACTGTTGCTTCTTGATACTATCACCTTGGAATTGTATTTTGAGTTGACATTTGGGTTCTGATAACAATAAAAAATGTAAATTGTCAAGAAAAATCAATTGGCATCCTTTCTCTTCTTTCGGAACATGTGTCACTGTAAAACACTCTTCCCATGTGACAAATTATACTACATATCCAGGCAGCCAATTACTGATGGAAATTAAATGGTCCACCTTCAGTATATGTTCGTTGCTCCTTTCAAGGCTCTTGGCACCATTCCTAGACTCATATGTGACCGAGAATACCATTCAGACTCTTAGCTGGTCTTGTGTTATTACACTCCCATTGCCCGGTTTACTTCTCAGAATACAGCTGTCTGCCCAGGGTCTCCTGTGCTGGGCTAGAGTCAAGTTGTCAGTAACAGATTTCATTCCCAAGAACAGAATTTGCTCTCATGATTCCCCATATATGCTGCAGCTTTGAAAACATTCATCCCAGTGCCAAAAATAAAGACATTAAAGATGTGTGACAAGGTAAATATACAGGTGACTTACTAGGGCTTCTCTATTCATCTTACAGGCTTCTCGTTCCTCTATTCCTTATGAGAGAGAACAAAATCACTCAGGTCTGTAAGAGTTACATCATTTACAATTGGTAGGATGAACGAAGAGCATGAAAACAGTGAAAATCAAAAAATTAAGCCAAAGGAAGTAAAGAGTTTATTTTCAACAAATCTCATAGCTGTATTGCCTCATTATTACAGAATCCAGCAGTCCATGGACAGGAACAAGTTATCCACAACAATACAAAAAAATGTTGAGGTTTGGCAGTAGCTGGTAGCTAAGTACAGTGTCAAACTTAGTTTGATTACTGTCTATTATTTCTGAGCATATGCTGAATTCCCTCCCCATGTTCCAGCTTCAGATCCGTTGATGCTTCCATCTCCCATCTAATTAATTCTTTCTCATTGTTTCTTCAATCCAAGTAACAAACTTTGAAACACGAACATACACACCAGGCTTATTGGGGCGTGCACAGCCAAGACCCCATGAAGTGACTCCTTGTAAAATGTATTTGTCCTTCTCAAAGCAAACCAGAGGCCCTCCACTGTCACCCTACACAGAGGAAGGAAAAAAACCATGAGAGGATTAAGCTTCCATCCTTTGATATGGGATGTCATCCTTCTATTACCCAAATGTAAGTTTTTCCCAGTATTTGAACATCCCTTTCCAATCAGAAAGGAGCTTAGTAACATATTATTTGAACATCTGCTGTGCTTTAGTACTAGGCAATGTACGTTTAACGAAACCGTACCATTTAGTGTTTCCCGGGGGGGAAAAGAAATCCCTTGTGAAAACTGTATTCATCCCTTCAAGCCTTGGGGTTTCTCTTAGGGAGGGTAACCCCAATAACAATCTTAAAGGGGGTGTGGGAGGGTCTTTGTCTTATACCAACCTCCCTTCCCTACTAGAAAGGCCACGTCCCGAGTCCCACCCAAGAGCCCCCTCCCAGAGGTGTAGGGGCTGTTGCCGTGATGGTGCTTAACTATTCCCTTACAACCAGTGTGGAACTCAAGGCCAAAGAAATCACCCTAGATGACCTGAATCAGCCTTCAGAGACACGCTTAAAAGGTTTCTGGGCAACATTTAGACTGTGGCCTTCGATTGGCAAATCCTTCTCGAATTTGCTGCTTTGGGGCTGAAATGTCTAAGGGGCCAAAACAGGCCACCACAAGATGAACTTTGATCTCTTTAGTCTTTTGTTACCTGGCAACTGTCAGCACCTCCAGCCAGATGCCCCGCACACAGCTCGGTGGGTTTGACTCTCCCGTTCAGATACTCATAGCGATTGCACACCTTGTTTTCAATCACAGGCAGCCGGGCTTCCTTGAGCAAGCCAGCACCGTAAGTGCCTGTGTTTAAAAAGATGAAACACACGGTGACTGGATCGAAAAACGTGTCTGCAAGGAAGCTTCCAGAACAACAGAGCAGCAATGATAGATCTCATGTTCAGCCGTGAGGTTGGATAAAACAAGAAGTCAGTTCCCGGTACTAGTAGAACTCTTTCTTTTTTCTTTTTGACCCTTGAAAGTATAAACATTATATAAGATTTCATGTTCCCAAGACCTAGACTTAATTAATCTGGGCTTCTTTATGGGATTTTAAGGTTGGTTTGTGTTGTTATTTTTTGGTTTCTTTTTTTTTTTTTAACTATAAAGAAATTTACTTTTAATGTATAAAGAGAGATTGAGAAATAGTAGTGCTACTATTTTCATATATTCCCTTCTAGGATTTTTATATGCTTCTTTTACTACTTATATCGTATTGCACATTTTTTCCACACCAAGTTATATCATAAGGACTTCCATAAACCTACAATCTGTATAATTAATATTTTAGTGGGGAGTGACTGCTTAATGGGTTTGGGATTTCCTTTTGGGGTGAGGCAAGTGTTCTGTAAATAGTGGGGACGGTTGCACAACGTTGTGAAGGTGCTGAATGCCACAGAATTGTACTCTTCAAAATAGTTAAAAAAGTAAATTTTATTTTACATATATTTTACCACAATATTTTTAAAAAAGAACAACTGTCATTTACTGACAATTAACTTTTTCAGGCACAAGCTCATTATGTGGTGTAGCTCATTTAATCCTTAAAACAGTCCGATCACCTAGGCACTTTTGTCATTCCTATTACACAGTTAAGGAAACTGAGGCTTAGGAAGGGTGTGTAGTTTGCCCAAGATCACCCAGCAAGTATGGTGGGGCTGGGATTTGAACTTGGGTCTGCAACATCATGGCCCAAATTCTTCACCACCACGTTCATTGGCTACAACAGCTGCTCTCAACGTATCACTTCTTTGTTCCTACGGGTTATTCATATTCCTTAGTATTTTCTTAAGTCTAAGTTCTGAGGGATTATATAGACATATTCATGGTTCCCAATATCTTTGCCAAATATTTTCTAAACAGGTGTGACAGTGTAAAATGTCACTAGAAAAAAAGCAGTGCACAACAACCTTCTGAGTGTGTGGTGTCTAATAATTTTTAAATATTTGCTAATGTGATGGGTGGACATTGTCTTAAGTTATGTCCTAATTTACATTTCTTTTCCGATTAGGGCCAGTAAAGATTCTTTGGTTGCTTGTTTTCCTCACTGTAGTTCTTTCTTTGTGAGAAAAACTGCTTTTTTTTTACTTTGGCAAATGGAAATAGAACCCGTGCACAATCACAAGAAGAGAGGATGTTTTCCAGATGGACACACCCAGGTACGTCTCAGCATTTTCACAAATAATCCCGTTTTCCAATTTTGCAAGCTCAGCTTTCATGAGTTTTGCAAAATCTTTGCGTTGCCAGCATGAAACGGCCAAGAAATAAGGCAATACTCCTTCTCCAAAGACTTTTAATAAAATTGGAAAATTGTCTTGAGTTCAGAAAACTTACGCTGGAGTTGACGGGAGCACCTAAGAGAACCACCATCTGGAAAGAAGAGGCGAGTCTCAGCCCTGGGCAGGCAGAGCCACCGAGGACGAAAGTCCTGACCACAAAAGCATTGGGTAGCGGATGCATTTTCTGAATTGGGTGGATATGCAGAGGGTGCGGCCTTCTCAAAAATTTTTGCTGAAAATTAATTTAACTGAGTGTCCTGCTCTTACATCTGCTTTCTGAGCAAGACAGGCATCCTGAGGCTAGGGACAAATCCACTGCTAGTTGACCAGACGCCTTTGTGGTCTGTGCAGAGGTGCTGCCATCGTGTGGCCACAGGAGAGATGGCGCTTCTGAGGGCCTGAGGCTGAGGGTGACCTAGGGACCTGATGGGGTGGTGGGGGACGTCGAAGCAGGTCCCCGAAAGTACCCAGCGATTGCTGATGAGGGGCTGACATGAATGACCCCCTCGACATCAACCCTTACCTTGCTTTGGAATACAGAAGTCAGGGAAAGTCTGGAGACTAAAGGGGAGAATTCTGGCCTCACACAGAGAGGCTGAGGACGCTGATTGATCTGATGTCATTATTGACATATAGAAAACCGGTAAACAGACCTGACTCATGTTTTGTGACTCCTGATCCAATGAATACCTTGAGAATCATTTTCTCCAGTTAGACATTCAGACGAGGCCTGGAGAGACAGGGGAACCCAGTGCAGGGTGATAGTTAGAAAAGTGTGGGTGCTGGGTGAGACAGAAGAAACAGTGAATGGGCTTGGGGGGGGGGCGTCTGGAAGGCCTGGGTTCCATCAGGGCTCAGCTACAACAGGTTATGTGTTATTTATTGATGATAGTGACAGCGGTGATGATGGGGAGGGTTGGGGGCCGACCATGATGGCGATGGTGATGATAATGATGATCCTGAGATGGTGAGGGTGATGGTGAAGATGGTGGTGGTGATGACGGTGTCCATGGTGATGGTGGTGGTGGTGATGGTGGTGATGGTGGTGATGGCGGTGGTGGTCGTATAATAGGCACAGGAGCTGCTAAAATACCATCTCCAAAGCACTGAGCTCTTCATATGCACTATCTTAATCCTCACAATGACCTCATAGGGTAGCATAGATGAGGAAACCAAGGCTAACATGTAGAACATTATTTGAAAACACGGATTTTATGGATGAGGGCTTATATGCCAAATGGTACAAAGAGGTTAGGTGACTTGTCCCGTTCACCCAGCTGGTGGCAGAACCAGAACTACTTTCCAGGGCTCCTGACTCCCACTCTGGTGCTCCGACCAATGCTTCTGAGAAAGTGAGGCAGAGATCTAGGACATTCTTGTAATATTCCTAGGCCCGAGTCTGAAGGATATAATAATAATTTTTATTATAATATGATGCAGGGCATACTGCAAAGAGAAGACGGGATTCCCAAAATATAGTACCAGCTGCTGAGCCAGGATCCTGCAGAAACGTTTCCTCTTTCATCCTCACCCTGTCAACCAATACCAAATACCATCCTAGAATTGGGACCTTTCTTTCTTTCCCCTGCTGTCAGTCTGCCCTACCCCCAGACGTCTGCAACGTCTCCACACAGAGCCAGGCAAGTGGGTATTTGGGGAGACTAGTTTAACTATAATTTTTGTTGTTGATTGGCACTGTGTTTGGGAACTCTGTGCGCTTAGTTCACATGAACGACAATCTAACACCCTTAATTTGTAGCTTGTGTCAAAACCCTACTTACCTGGGCACACAATATTAACCTTGGACTTTTGGGGTCAGAGTCTCAAGGAAACACTACCCTTTCCCTCATCCATGTCCCTTGATGACTGATTATAGAGATGGAGGCAGGTGTCCAGACAAAGTCAGGAAGGGAGTGGACCTTACTCACTGATAGAAATCGGTACACGTGTTCATTTTCTCATGCAGGCTGCAGGTCAGAACCAGTTCATCATGTGAGTCACAGAATTTATCTTACCTTGGGTTTCTCCCCAGCCAGTGATGTAACATACTGTCCGGTCTGCGACCACATAATTCGGGGATGGCAGACAAGCTGGGATTACCTTATTGGTGATGATGGCAGGGCTGAAAGGAAAACATCAAAAGTTACATTTGACTGCCCTGCTAGGAGACTTCTGCCATTCATCTGTTGGTCACAAGATCCCACCTGCCCCAGAGCCCCAGAACGCTCTGAGCTGGTATTTCTTCCTTGCTTCACTGACACAGCGCAATGTAGAAAACAACTTTTCGTCTTCACATTTGCCTGTAGTATCTTATGAGTCAAAAAAAAAAAAAAAAAAAAAAAAAAGCTTCACTGACACAGCGCAATGTAGAAAACAACTTTTCGTCTTCACATTTGCCTGTAGTATCTAAAAAAAAAAAAAAAAAAAAAAAAAAAAGAACATTTTGTTTTAAAGGCACCAGTTGTGGACAAGAAACTAGAGGTGGGAACAGAGATGACAATGACTTTTAATGTCTATTCTTGCACTATGGGAATTTTATACCAGGTTTACACTTCTAGATGAAGTTAAGAGGGCTTCAGTCAGTAGGTGGACCATACAGCTGAAATACAATCACAGGGCTTTAATAATAGCAAGTGCCTTGTGCCACTAGGAGCAAGCTGCTCCATCTTTGGGGTCCTCAGATTCCTCACCTATAAATGTTACAACACCATGGCTGTAAGAATCCAATATAATGCAAGATACCGAATAAAAGAGGATTAGAAGTAAGCACCTTGCACAAGCAAAGTAGTATTATTTTCCAAAAACTTTCACATTAGAGTTCCAGAGAATCAAATATCAGAACTTTGATTTTTAGACTTGATTCTATTTTAGTAAGTTCAGGAGGGAAACCCATTGAAGATGAGAAATGCCTGATTCCGATTAAGAATCATCATGGCCTTCAACTTTGAAGCAGACACACGCTGTCAGAGTCACCAGAATAGACTTGGCGTCTCACATGGAGTGGGCCACAGTCATCACTGTATAGGTTCCCCTCGTGGAACGCCAATGCCTGAGACTCTTGGGGTTTGGGGGGCCTGGGAGTGGGTACCCGAAAGCTCAAGCGTATCAGTCTATCAGAGAACACATCCAGAACCCCAAGTTTACTAACTTACTTGCTCGAGGATCAGAGCTTTCCTGATGGCCCCAGAGGACCATGGAAAAAGCGAATCAGCTCCTTTTTTAGGCTAAGCCAAGAAGGCCCTTTCTTTCCTTTCCAGAGTGTCCAAACACCCCAGGGAGTCACTCAGTTTACTGACCCAGAAAACTTGTGAAGTGTTTCTGTCCAGACCCAGTGAGCCCCACTCAGACTCTTGACCGCTGGCCTGGCCATCCTCGTCACTGTCACCATCGTCCCACTGTCATCCGGAGCCCATCGTGCATGGCTGATGGGCTCTGCATGCCTTGCTGACTGTCCCAAATGTGCCTATTCCCAAAATAGCAGTCTGTTTATTTAGCTGTCTCCCTTGTGACCTATTTCCAAATACTGCTAACTTTAAATGGCGTTAACAAATTTATCATTTTGTCAGACTTAATAAAACACCATTTCAACAGGAAACATAAAGCCAGAGATAGGGAGAAGGAGAATTTGCACTTGTGAATTGTGAGTGTGAGTGTGTGTGAGTGTGTGAGTGAGTGTGTGTGAGTGTGAGTGTGTGTGTGTGTGTGTTTACATCGCCTTTTATAAAGTGCTTCGAAATATACATAATCCCATTTGTTTCCCCCAAATATATTATTACGTTGAAAAGAGAGTGTCAACCTGGAATAATTGAATAATTCTCTGATTATGAATGTATATTAGCTGACTGGGGAACATTAAGTGAGAGAGTTTGAGGGGTAACCTGTACCTCATGTTTCAATTTGCTCTTTTTCCTCAAGAGGAAACTGTGTCCTGGTGCCTTTGTCATGACCACGGCTAGTAAGAGGCAGGCGGGGCTGAGCCCAGGTTTTCCCACTTGAAGGTCAATGCCTGTCCCAAAGCCCCGTGCCTTTGGGGTCCTAGACGGGGCTGCCCACACACAACTCTGTTACGGCTCATAAACCCAGCGATGAGCAAATGTTCTCACTGCTCACAGGGTGACAGTCACGGGCGAGCCAGTACCTGCTCAGCTTGAGCAAGGCGATGTCGGCCCGAGTGGGCTCCGGGAACAGCTTGGTCACTTGTATTTCCTGGACACTCTCTTCAACGGCGGTCTCCTTGTGTGCGCCCAGGATGACCTTGTATGATGCCGGCCCTGAGAAGCTAGAGAAGACAGCAACGTTAGGAACAAAATCTGGGCCAGCCCTTCATTGGGTGCCCTTCTGAGCCACAAACACTGCGTCTTCTCCCCACTAGGCTACCTACCATCAGAGACCTCTGAGTGGCAAGAAACAAGTTCACGGTTTACCTGAACCTGGCTGTTAAGGAATGTTCTCGGGGCTGCTTTTGGCCTGACCACAGAGGAAGAATGACACCAGCACTGAAGTTGGCGCAGGACAGATAGGGGTCTGTCTTCTTCGTTTCTCTCTAGAAACACCTCCTCTCTCGTCCAATGGCCCTGGCAATTCTGCCTCAGGCCCTTCTCATCCACTCCCTGGTCCCCAGTGTCACTGCCATGAAAGGAAGGGGGGAAGGAAGGGGAGGGGACAGAGGAGAAAAGGTGAAGGAAAGGAGAAAGGGGGAGGTGGAAGTCTTTAAGGCGAGTAAGTCTTTGGGTCAGGGGTCCCCTAAACATACCTGTCCAGGCAGTGGGCAGCAGTCAACACCCACTCTGGGGATATTAAAGTGCCTCCACAGAAGTGGCTTCTAGAAGGAAATCTAGAAGGAAAATGTGCCAGGATTTTAGTTCAAACCTGATGATTTATTCTACAGGAAGCCCGGAAGTAGAGCTCACTCTGTTGTGATATCGCTGACGTTCCCAAAGGACAAGGTGACCAGCCCGTCATCGGGATGGTGGGAGCTTTGAGCTGTGCTCCTGTGGTGGGTTCTCAGGAGGTCACTACACCACTCTGGAAGGTGGCTGGCACACGGGCGAGGCCCAGCAAAGCCACACGACTCCAACAGGAGGTCCACGCCCATGGCTTTGACCCTTTGGCCCTGGACTCCAGCTCCTTGTCACTTCTTTTTGACAAGATCTATGCAAGACCCGATGAGTCATTCTTCAGCAAACTAAATGGGATCCTGAGTAGCCGTGATTCACGGGTGTCTGCTAATTTTACCTGAGAAAGTTCGCTCTGGGGGGAACGTCCCCTAAATCATTTACTTTATAGGACTGCTTAGGCATGGGGTCGCTCATAAAATTTGTGTGAGCCGCTCCGAAGCCCATCACAATGAAAGGGACACAAATAGTAAGTGAATAACCAGCAAGGCAATTATCAATCTGGAAATAGACCACAGCGCATCTTGGGAAAGAGGGAATATGAGATACGTGAAAGGTGAAGGCTCTGTATCTCAAGCAGTTACTAAATGATAAGACAAATAAAAGAAAAGCCAACTCAACCAGGGAATGAAATAGACTATTTTCATTCATCGATAGCATCTCACAAGCGAAAGGAAGGAAGACCACTGAGCACAGCGACTGGGCACATGCTCACCGGTACAACATCAACAAGCAGATCAGCCTGTTTCCCGGATGTGCTTCGAATGAGACACCAAACGGACTTATTAAAGGCGAGCGCCACTGAAAGATAACCTGAACCTTCTGGGTCATGTAGGATGGGGACTGATCACTCTTAAATTACGGTGATCCTACCCTTCACTGAAGAACATGCGTCTTGCAAAGGGGTGAGCACCCTTTGATTAAATTCAGTAGTTCACAAAACTGTGGAAGGAAGGAAAGTAAGACAGAAAAAAAAAAGAAGAGACTCTGTATCTGTGATATATTATAGATAATTTAATCTTTACCCTCCCCCTCCAGGTGTCCCATTTCTAAAAATATCCCTTTCTCTTCATTTGACAAAGTAACAGTGGGTATCTATCTAAACCCTCAAGGCATCTTCCATACTTTTTCAGCAATATTGGATCTTAGTGTAAATTGCTACATTTATCAATTTTGATGATAGCTGCCCAGATCAAAAAGAAAAAAAAAGGTTCTAATTCTGACTGTTTTCAAACTGAAGAACATAGAAAAGAATATAACAAAAAAAGAAGCAGACTCACAGATACAGGGAACAAGCTAGTGGTTAAGAGTGGGGAGAGGGAAGCGGGGAGAGGCTATATAGGGAGGGGGAGTGAGAGATTCAAGCTGTTAGGCATAAAATAAGCTACAAGAATATATCGTACTACACGGGGAATATAGCCAATATTTTATAATAACTATAAATGGAGTATAACCTTTAAAAATGGTGAAGCACTATATTGTACAACTGTAACTTATATTGTACAGCACCTATACCCCAATTAAAAAACATAGAAAATATTTTTTATAGTTTTCCTTACTCCTTTGCAGAACTTAGAGGCAGGTACTGATACTGAGGGTATGTGGATTTAGTGTGAATGTAGAAAGGCTTTGCAAGGAGTACGCAGGAGGATGGAATACACTGTTTCTGGAAATGGTGTTACCTTTTTCGAAGGCTGACTTGCCAGGGCCAGGAGTGTGGGGCGGCCACGCACCCGCCTACAACCCTTCCGGGACACTTCTTCGGCTCTATCTGGGGCTTTCCACAATCAAATGAAGAGGAAGCTGTGGCACAAAGTGGGAAAAATTTGCATTTGAAGATGTGAGAGAGCAACTCGTGATAAATTCATGGCTCGTGGCCGAAGCACTGAATTTTTGACATCCCAAAGCCCAAACTAAATAGTAAAATCATAAACAACTTTTGGAATATTTTTTCTAAGTTTCAAGAGTGGTAGGGGACAACAACATTTGCTTCTCCTTTCAAGAAAATATATGTCCTTTTTTTTTTTTTTTTTTTTTTTTTTTTTTTTT
>NW_006785407.1:1173629-1200099 GCF_000442215.2 Lipotes vexillifer | reverse complement strand
CTTTTTTTTTTTTTTTTTTTTTTACTGCTTTCTTAAGGAAGTGATTAAATACATTGGGAAGAGTTAGGCATTAGAATAAGAGCTTTTTGGAGAGGAGCTTGACTGACACAAATTGTTATTCTGACTTGATGTGATATATCTAGAGAGTGAATCATCGTCACCATCATGATCTGAGCCATGTAAAGTTTACCGAAAACCATAATTGTCATCCCCGTTGAAAGGCACTAAGAGTATTTTTTAAATGTGAATCTCTGTGTGTGCACGCATGTGTGCGTGTGTGCGTGTGTGTGTGTGTGTGTGTGTGTGTGTGTGGCAAGGATAACAGTCCTAAACTGAAATAATGCCTTCTCTCAGCCAGTTTCAGGATGGCTCTTCCAGGGAGCCTCCCAAGACTAACCCAATGCCACGGGGATGACTTCCGTTCGCTTGCCTTCCTGTCTATTCACTCTGCCACCTGCTTTCTCTCTCCACCTGGCCTGCAGGGTTCCTGCAGATTAGGGTTCATGCTCCATCTCTGGTTGGTGCCACTTACTAATGTCTAGAACAGGTCAGGGGCTACACAAGGTATTCATAAAGGGCTTCTCCATTGTCTGGAGCCCTTTAAGATCTTCAAAAATAGAAGCATAAATCATTGTTAAGAATAACATTACAAGGAGAAAGTTTTTGCTCTTAATCAACCAAGAGATTCTATCCTCTAGTGAATCTGGAATCGGAATTTTCCAAATACCTTTCCAATTGTCTTGGCCTATTCTGAGAATCTATATACAGAAGTTTTTTTTTAAAGAAGCATGCAATATAATGAAATCCTACTCTCTAACACTGACCTTAATTTCTCTTACTGTGTCTTACACAGAATAGACTTACAGAAATGGACTAAGAAAAGAATAACTACAGATATTATAGTGCCTTGGTCTTAGTATTCAAAACAAAACTGAAGTTCTATTTATTTTTACTTACTTATTATTTTTACTGTTAGTGTTGATGGAATTGAAATGAGTTGTTAAAACCAATTAACAAAAATTTACAATTTAAAATAAATGAATATAAATAAATAAAATTATGTTTAAAATGGGCATCTTTCAATTTTTGAAGTTAATATGAAAGAGAAAAACAATACAATCCCTTGATAAAATTGAGAAGCAGAATCCTGGGCTGAATAGAATATAGTTCTGATTTCAAATTGTTTTACTTATGCTATTACTTATGTGCAATTTGCATGGTGCCATTGTTTTAACAACACAGAATATTTACACAAATTTTTCAGGTGAGTTGCTTAAAGAAGTTTACGTGTAGCCTAAAAAGTGAATCAGTGTTACTTTTTCATTTTAAAGATGTTTTCCATGTGAATTACAGACAATGTAAAGTTTGGAAATTTTAAGGAAAATTGCCATTAGGAAATTTCTCACTTACATAAAGGAAATCCAAAATCTCCCAGGAATGAGCAATAAAAATCTTTTTTAAAAAACAGAGAAAATGAAAATAACCTAAAAAAACAAAGTCATACTTCAAAGAGATTTCATATTCTGAAAAATCTGAATAAACTTATCGAAAGCCATACGAGCACACACACAGAAAGTACCCTGAACCTGGGATAAGTCACCCTTTTAAGCACCGACCTGACATGTTGGAGGAACTGTGATTTGAGATTTCGTTCATTTATTTGAATACATATTTGCTGAATTTACTCATTCAGCAAATATGTATTCAAATATATATACGTAGTGCCTGGCATGTACTAGGCATTGCTCTAAGCACTAGAAAGAAGGAAACAGCTGAGGTTTGTAATCTTTACCTCCTGATCGGTGGGTATGTAAAAAGATGTTGCACTGGAAGATTCAACAGAGGCCCCAAGGATGCCCGGAGATGTGTAAGGTAAACCTCCATCTGCAGAGACTTCAAGGCAAATAGCCTCTCCTTCAATGCTGGTACCCTTACCCAAGTCAAGGATGGAAAAGAATCAGGTTCTTAGAGATGGAAGAAAGAAGAAAGGATGGAGAGAGGGCTGTTCCAGCGGACCCTGAGGTCCCCGCTTCCTCATGATGTGGGCACGTTATCAGACCACGTGGTCTGATCTTGAGACGTATTTCCTGTGGAAGGATACCCAGGCCTGCCTCACACTTGAGAAGCTGAGAGCGTCTGGTGGTGACTGAGGGCTGCACCTGGGACGTTACTGTGCTTCCCTTCAGTGGGAATCGGAGGTGCATGAATCCCAGGCACAGCTATAGAGGCCGGGGCGGGACTGTCAAGCTCTACAAGTTAAAGGCAATCGTGCCACATAGGCACCCTGTCCAGGACAGCGAGGCCCCGCGGTAAGAGGCAGTGGGGTACCAGAAAGCTGCAGGGTGGCAGGGAGGAGCGGAAAGGGAGGCGCTAACCCCACCAGGGGCTCTCAGATGGAGGGCCACCGAGAGAGCTTGTGCACAGCAAACACACACTGGAGAACGAGTCAGCTATAAATTCCCCGAGTCCAGAGAGCACAAGGACAGCAACCAAGTAGAATCTTTCCTGTCACCCTGACCTCTCTGTCCTCCCCCTGCTCTACCCAGCAGTGGCCCAAAATCGAAGACCAACAGTGTGGCTCCAGAGCTCTCAACCCCTTCCCCAAACTGCCTCCCAAACCGTCTCCCGACATGGACTTAAGTGGCTTTGCAGCAGCAACTTCTCTGCTCCAGCCTGTCCCCGCACGTGGCAGACACAAGCAGATGCCATCAAACGGTGCAAAGGAGAAGTCCAGGCTGATTAGTGGGAACCAGGACAGATGGTGTTTGCAAAGATGGGTCAGCGGAAAGTAAAATAGCGTCCAGATCAAAGTGGTTTGCATTGTTCTCCAGACCTATCTATGGATTTGTTACCCCAGACTTCTCAGAACTAACGTCAGCTCCCCTTTCCCTGATCCAAGCTTCTCACTCCCTAGAAAGGTCCTATCTATGGATTTGTTACCTATGTATGGACTTGTTACCCCAAACTTTTCAGAACTAACTTCAACTCTCCTTTCACTGATCCAAGCTTCTCACTCCCTAGAAAAGTCTCAGAGAAATGAGGAAAGAACGCAGCAAGCTTCCTCTAAGTTATCTGGCTAATGCATGGCTAATGCATAGGCATCTTAGGATAAAGAGAGTTGGGGCTTTGTAAAGAGCTGTGTTACTTTTCATTGAATTCTTAGGATGACAGTTTATAGGTTTACAATGTATGTTGTATGTTTAGCAGTTTCCTGCTGTTTGTACTTTCTTTCTTTCTTCTCAGCTGCTGAAAGAGAGAGTTTCCTATCTGGGTGACTCTAAATTTGTGTTTCATGCCTCCCACCCCAGACACTGGAGAGTTCAGTGGAACTGTCTGGAGGCTGATTAGATCACCTCTGAAGTTGTTCTTTTGGAGGATTTTGCATTTATTTTATTTACAGAGTCAGAGGAGGGGGCGGTGCCTAGCAAAGGGGGTCACGAGTAGGACAGATTCAAGAGGCCCAGGATGCAAAGAGGGATCCCAAGGAGAGGGGACCCTCTCTTGCCCAGAAGCGCTCAGCCCAAACTCTTGTCTTGCAGATCTAAGACCAGGTGATGCTGCATTTATTTAGAAGTCATTTCCTTCCACAAAAGAAAGAAGCTTACCACAATAAGGGACATCACAGTAGTCAAAAAGTTTTCTTGGATTTGTCGTGTAGCACCAGGGACCATTGACATCACCATCAGGATTGCGGCAGTACTGGAAAAAGAGGCTGGCATATAGGGGGTGGCGCACACCGGGGCGGGAGAGGGCAGAGAATGTCACATGAGGCTGGCATATAGGGGGTGGCGCACACCGGGGCGGGAGAGGGCAGAGAATGTCACATGAGGCGCAGACACTGGTTTCACTGCTGTCCTTAGAAGATGAAGGGTTAGTGTTCCTTTGGTGGGGAGGCAGGCAAAGTTATCATTTCAGGATGCTTATCAAGCATCTGACTCACAGAATGCCATCAGTCACTTCTCCTCATTCAAAAGGAGCTCCAACCTTGAGGCCACTCCCCTGGGGAAGGGGTGAAGACCCTGGGGTGTCTTGAGCTAGATACTGTATAAAGGGGCCTCCCCGCTCAGCAGCCTGTGTCCGTGGGGACCGTAGGGACCCGGCAGTAGGGGACTGTAGACGTGGATGACTCGTCCTGTCCCTTTGCTCACGTCAGTCTTCTGCTTGATGGCGCCTGTTTGCTGTGGCTTCAGAACTGCATGTTACCCTGGCCTGGGCACCCTCTGTGGGTCAGCTTTTCCTTCCCGCTACACACCTATACCCCAGAGGAAACCACCCCAGAGAATGTGTGGGACTAGAGGAAATCCTAGTGGAGTCCTAATTATGCATCCGTTTTTTTTCTAGAAGAATCCAACTACAATGCCATGAAGGTCATCTTTGATCACTGGAAACCATAAACCAGTAACAAAAGCAGGCAGGAAATGTCACACATGGAAGTGATAAGAAGCAGGGAGGTTGGCTTGCCCGTGCTAACTCCCCCTCCCCCGCTGAGGCCGGTTACATCCTACGCTTTGTCCCCTGGAATCTCTCGCACATCTTTCTCTCCACCCCACACCGAAGCTCAGTCAGGCTGACTTTCTGTAACAGAGGGTCAATTCAGTTTGCAAAGACTGGTCAACAAAAGGCAAAATCGAGTCCAAATCAAAGTGGCTTACATTTTTTTCCAAACCTGCCCGTGGGTTTGTCTCTGGAGTGAAAATGTTGTGTTTGTGGGGCTCCTGGGCAGCCCACGCCTGGCAGGGGACACCGGCCACCGTGGTCGCCTTCTTGCCCCGGTATCCTTTACCAGTGCCGAACATGCAGTCTGTAGGGGAGAGAGAATGGTGGTCTCCTGTCATTACACAGAGCCGGTGACAAGGAACAAACGCGGCGGTGCTAGGTTTCTCTCAGGACAGACTGTGGTCACATCCTTCAGAACACAGGAGTGCTGAAGGCTTCAGTGAGCTCTGCTGAATTTGACAAGTTACCAGAAACGCTATTGGCTCAGAAATAATCACAAGCCGAGATGTTAGAGTGGGAGGTTTGGCCAGGACACTAAGATAATCAATTTTATAACAAGCTGAGTGGTAACACAGACGCCACCGTGAACTGTTAGATGATTCTTGAACACCTCAACAAGGATGGAGAGAAAGAGTGCGGATTGAAAAAGATTTTATAAAAAATATTATTTTGGCCAGAGCTGTGCTGTGAGTTCCCACCTTCTGGGATGAAAGAGGTAATAAAGAGATGACTAGAGGCCCCTTCCCCAAACTCACCCCTCACCTCAAGCCTTGCAGTTGGGGGATTCGGCAGAACCCCTCAGAGAACTTGATGTGTGTTACATATGGGGACCCAGTGCCCAGTGCTCTGATGGCCACTTGGAAAATCCACAAAGCAAAAGCTGGGCCAGCTGGCTTCCCGGCCAAGGAGCAGGGCTGGGCTAGGCAGCCTCCAGTGTTTGCCAGGACCAGGCTGTGTGAGTTACTCACACACCAAGTGTGGGGCATCACATGAGGCCATGCAAGGTCTTATCAGGAGGGATCCCCAGCTGGAGCAGGGCACTCAGACTCTCACTAAGAAAGAGTGGGGAGAGATGAGCTGGCCCTGTGTGTACAGCAGCTGTACAGGTGTACAGTAGGGAGCAGTAGGTGAGGTTTCTCCAGCATCTTGGAGGAGGCAAGTCTACCTCCGGAAGGAGAGGGGGGGTCTCAACTTGAAACCAAGTTCTCATTTAATCATTTCTGTCTGATTTTGGATTATCTGAAAGTGGTCGGACAAGCCATGGGACCCCTGAGTTTTCATTCCGGGACAGGGGGAGAATGAGCCCCCTCTGTTTCCTTACCCTGCAGCGCAGAGCACTTCCCGCCACCTGACAACCACAGGACCAGGGGCTAAGCACTTAGAGCTACACGTGGGCGAAGGGCCAGGGAAACAGAGAGGACTGTGATATTTTCATGTCTCCCACCTCAGATGACAACGACATTCTTATGCTCAGGCCCCGAAACCCTTGGAGCTACATGTCAGCTTCGCCAGGTGTTTGTGGGAGATGATCTTTGACGGACCTCCTAGCCCTCCTAACTCTGTACATTCAAAACCAAATCAGCCATTTCTATCCCTCCATGCAAAAGGCAGAGACTTGCTTTTCTAGAATGTCCCATCTCGGCCACCATCATCAACATGTCAGTCCACCCAGGCTCAAAATTGTATCCATCCCTCACAACCAACTAGTTTTCAAATCCTAAAGAAACACCCTACCCCATCATGCCGGCAAGAACAGCTCTGGCTCCCCCAGGTGATACACTGAGGCTTCCTTCCATATCGCAGACTCAGCCAGCACTCCAGCTCCCTGTAACAATGAGGTCTCTGCATCCCAAAGATTTTCCATCTCTTACCATCCCGATACCCAACTATACAGATGTCTGGCCACAGACTTCTTACCTGCTTCAGAAGGATCCACTATACTTGGAACGTGGGCAGCAGCTGAAGATTCTGTGACCTGCTCTTGTGTTTCTGAGCATTTCTTCAGGTTACAGAACTCCCATCTGACGCTCGGATCAGTGGTATAACACCAAGGGCTTTTATCAGCATCTGGATTTCTGCAGTAGTTCATTGTCAAGCCACTGTAAATTCCACAACAGTATAGGTCATGAGAGGTGAGCGAATCTTCAGGGGAACCCCAGCACCCTCTGAATTTTGTTACAACAAAGTGACTGAAATATTTCCGTTAAGGTACCAAAGGTACCAATTATTATTATAATGTCACAAGCACAGATGGTCCTCAACTTCTTACAAAGTGGGTACGTTTTTAAAAATAGGTTATAGTTTTTATCTTTAAAAAATCAAGGGACTTCCCTGGTGGTGCAGCGGTTAAGAATCCGCCTGCCAATGCAGGGGACACGGGTTCGAGCCCTGGTCTGGGAAGATCCCACATGCCGTGGAGCAACTAAGCCCATGCGCCACAACTACTGAGCCTGTGTTCTGGAGCCAGCAAGTCACAACTACTGAGCCCGCGAGCCACAACTTCTGAGCCCACACACCACAACTACTGAAGCCCACACGCCTAGAGCCCGTGCTCTGCAACAAGAGAAGCCACCGCAGTGAGAAGCCCGCACACCGCAAGGAACAGTAGCCCCTGCTCGATGCACTAGAGAAAGCCTGCCCGCAGCAGTGAAGAACCAATGCAGCCAAAAGTAAATAAATTTGTTAAAAAAAAATCAAAAGTAATATATGCTCCATATAAAAACAGATCATGTATAAATGTATAAGAGAAACTATCAGAATGTCTAACTTTCCCTGGGAATGTTAAATACATTCCCCAGGGATAACCAATATGGATTCTGAAGCATGTATTTTAGATTTTTTTTAAGGCGCATACAAATATATCTGTATCTCTGGCTTTCTCTCTCTATGTGAGTACATAGGGCTACGTAAGTTGGAACCAAAACATATTTAACCAAGGCAGAAAAGACATACAAGATGATATTGACAGATATTCCCAGGCCCGCTCTCTTAGTCTATTTACTCATATTGTATTTTACAATGAAACAAAAACTCATGACAGTAATATTACTGTAAATATCATAGGTAGATCAAGTGGGTTTGGGGATTGGAAGGCTTGTGGAAGCCTTCCTGGAAAACTAGCTCCCAAGCAGGATGAGGTTTCCAGAGGATGCATTCTGGGGCATACGGGGAGGAACCCCAGACCCCTCTAGCTGGAGCCACTCGGGGACTGTGGGGAGGGGGTGTGACTAAAGGACAGTGGGATCAAAGGGATGAAGGGAGACGTCTGGATAGACCATGGGGTCTGTGGGAGCCGAATCAGAAACAGTTGGATAAGGACATAGCAGACAAGCAGCCTGGGGCTCACTGGGCAACTTGGATCCCCAGGTCCAGAACTTCGCCCCAGCCTCTCAGAAGTCTCAGCCTTGGACTCCCCTTTGCAGCTTAGACTTATGGCCTGAGGCTTATGAGGTAGTTTGAAACATACCATGTATTATGGGAATCCAACAGCAATGTGTCTGTGGGTACTACAGACAAGTGACAGTCTCAAGCCCAGGCCCACAATTTGAGGAAGCCCGTTAGCAGGTTTCTGAGCCCCTGGATGTGTTAAAAAGCTTGTCATGTGAAACAGACTCCTGCTTTTTTTTTTTTGCTTTTTTTTTTTTTACATCTTTATTGGAGTATAATTGCTTTACAATGGTGTGTTAGTTTCTGCTTTATAACAAAGTGAACCAGTTGTACATATACATATGTTGCCATATCTCTTCCCTCTTGCGTCTCCCTCCCTCCCACCCTCCCTATCCCACCCCTCCAGGCACCGAGAGTCTGTCATACAGAGTGAAGTAAGTCAGAAAGAGAAAGACAAATACCGTATGCTAACACATATATATGGAATTTAAGAAAAAAAAAATGTCATGAAGAACCTAGGGGTAAGACAGGAATAAAGACACAGACCTACTAGAGAATGGACTTGAGGATATGGGGAGGGGGAAGGGTGAGCTGTGACAAAGTGAGAGAGAGGCATGGACATATATACACTACCAAACGTAAGGTAGATAGCTAGTGGGAAGCAGCCGCATAGCACAGGGAGATCAGCTCGGTGCTTTGTGACTGCCCTTTTTTTTTTTAAGGTAGTTTGACGAGTTTTGATGAACACACATACCTGTATAACCCACACTCCTAGTGCGATAGAGAACATTTCCATCAGCCCCAGAAACCTCCCTTGGGTCACTGCTCAATCAATCTCAGCTGCCCCCCAGACGCAAATGCTATTGATTTCTTTCACCATAAATTAGTTTTGCCTTCTCTGGAACTTCATATGAATGGGCTCATACAAGTATGTACCTTTTATGTGTGGCTTCTCTCCTTACGATAGTGTTTATGAACTTTCTCCATGCTATTTGAGAGTATCAGTAGCTTGTTCCTTTTTATTTCTGAATAGTATTCCATGGTATGAATATCCCACCAATTATTCATGCTCCTATTGATGGCCACTGAAGTGCTTGCCAGTTTGGGGCTATTTTATGAATAAAGCTGCTAAGAACTTTCTGGTAGATCTTTTTGGGGGCTTATGTTTCATTTCGCTTGGGTGAGTATTCACAGATAGAATTGCAGGTTTGTAGGCAGATGCACGTTTAACTTTATAAGAAAATGTTGGACTGGTGTCCAAAGTGGTCGTTCCATTTTACATTCCTACCAACATGTGTGAGGGCTGCAGCTGCTCCGCAGCCTGGGCACACTTCTTATTTTCTGTCTTTTTAATAACAGCCATTGCCATTGGGTATTTAGTAGTATCTCACTGTGGTTATAATTCTTATTTCTGCAATGGCTAAAATGTTGAACATTTTTTCAGGTGCTTATTGACCATTTGTATATCTTTCCCTGTGGAATGTCTATTAAAGTCTTTTGCCCCTTTTAATTAGGTTGTTTGTCTTCTTACTGGTGGGTGGAAGGGATATTTACACATTCTAGATACAAGCCCTTTGTCAGATATATGGATTGAGACTATTTTTCTCCCAGTCCCTGACTTGTCTATTTTCTTTCTTTTTTCTTTTTTTTTGTGGTACGTGGGCCTCTCACTGTCGTGGCCTCTCCCAATGCGGAGCACAGGCTCCGGACGCGCAGGCTCAGCGGCCATGGCTCACAGGCCCAGCCGCTCCGCGGCATGTGGGATCTTCCCCGACCGGGGCACGAACCCGTGTCCCCTGCATCGGCAGGCGGACTCTCAACTACTGCGCCACCAGGGAAGCCCTTGTCTATTTTCTTAACAATGACTTTTGATGAGCAAAGTTTTCATTTTATTAAAGCCCACATTATAATTTTTTTATAATGTTTTCTGGATCCTATCCAAAACTGGTCTGCCTTCCCCAAGGCTGTGAAAATAATCTCATGTTTTTTTTCCAGAAGCTTTAAAGTTCAGCTTTAGTTCTAACCTTTACTTTCAGGTCTAAGAGTTTTCTCACGTGAATTTGACATGGCAGGTAGGAGTCAAGGTTTTGGGGTTTTTTCCTTTATGGACATTCAGTTGTTCCAGAACAATTTGGGGGAAATTTTCCTTTTCCTATTGAATTGCTTCGCTAGGTATATTGAAAATCAACTGACCATACATGTTGCGGGTCTGTTTCCAGACTTTCCCTTTTTCCATTTGTATATCTTTTTGCCAGTACCACTGATTCCTGAATTCCTTTGTGATTTCTTTTTTGACTCATGGGTTATTTAGAAATGTGTTCTTTAATTTCCAAATATTTGAGAATTTCCTAAATGTTTCATTATTTATATCTCATTTAATTCTGTTGGCTCAGAAGACACCTGTATATTATTTTAATCCTTTTAAATTTATTGGGACTTATTTCAAGGCCAAGTATATGATATACCTTGGTGAATGTTCCATGTGCACTTGCATGTGTATTCTAAAGTTGGGCATATGTTATATTGGTTCATATTTTCCTCCAAAACTTCTGTATCTTCTCTGAATCTTTCATCTACTTGTCCTACTGTATTGTTTGGGGAGAATTTTTAACTGTACAAGAGAGAAGTGAGAAAATCTCCAACTGTAATTGTGGACGCATCTATTTCTCTCTTTAGTTCTGTCAGTTTTTGCTTCATACATCTGAACCTCTGTTATTAGGGTCAACACATTTAGCATCGTTAACGCTTTTTACTTCAAAAATGGCCTTTTAATCTCTGGTATATTTCTTATTCTAAATTAATCTTGTCTGTCTGATGTTAAAAACCATTCTAGCTTTCTTTTGATTAGTGGGGTTTTTTTTTGTAACATCTTTATTGGAGTATAATTGCTTTACAATGGTGTGTTAGTTTCTGCTTTATAACAAAGTGAATCAGTTATACATATACATATGTTCCCATATCTCTTCCCTCTTGCGTCTCCCTCCCTCCCACCCTCCCTATCCCACCCCTCCAGGTGGTCACAAAGCACCGAGCTGATCTCCCTGTGCTATGCGGCTGCTTCCCACTAGCTATCTATTTTACGTTTGGTAGTGTATATATGTCCATGCCACTCTCTCACTTTGTCATGTGTTAACATACGGTATTTGTTTTTCTCTTTCTGACTTACTTCACTCTGTATGACAGACTCTAGCTCCATCCACCTCACTACAAATAACTCAATTTCGTTTCTTTTTATGGCTGAGTAATATTCCATTGTATATATGTGCCACATCTTCTTTATCCATCCATCCGATGATGGACACTTAGGTTGCTTCCATCTCCTGGCTATTGTAAATAGAGCCACAATGAACATTTTGGTACATGACTGTTTTTGAATTATGGTTTTCTCAGGGTATATGCCCAGTAGTGGGATTGCTGGGTCATATGGTAGTGTTTTTATGGTATTAATTTTCCATATTTTGATTTTTAACTTATTTATGTCTTTATATTTAAAGAGCATGTATTGTAAAGAGACCATAACTGGGCTTTGGTTTTGTTCAACTTGACAATCTCTGCCTTCTAATTGCATTGTTTTATCCTTTTTATATTTAATATACTTATTGATATGGCTGGGTTTAACTCTAACATCATTCTATTTATGTTCTGTTTCTACGATGCCTTCTTTACTCTTTTTCTCTCCTTTTCTTCTTTCTTTTGGATTAATTGAATATCCTTATTATAATCTATTCCTCTGAGTTTTCATTTTCATTGGTTACTCTAGGATTTACAATATCCCTCTCTAACTTACCACATTCAAGCATGTATTAATATTATACAGCGTCATGGACAATGTAAGAAAATTAGAACAGTAATGTCTACTGTAATGTAATGTACTGTCATGTCATGTCATGTCATGTAATTGTAACAGTAATGTCTTCTGTATTGTCTACCTGATGGTAAAGACATCCAGTCAAATTTTCATTTAAGATATATATTTAAATATATATATATATATATATATATATTTAGTTCTTAAATATATATATATATATATATATATTTAGTTCTGTCTTTTCCATTTGCCTCTTTTATAGTTTCCTTTCTCTTTAGCTTTATCCATTTGATTCTTTTATGTTCTTTTTCTTTAAATCCTTAAACACAATTATAATATCTTTCAGAATTTTTTGTCTGCCAATTCCATCATTTCTATCATTTCTGAGTCTGTACTGACTGATTTTTCTACTCATTATGGATCACATTTAAAGATATTTGCATGTCTAGTAATTTTTAAATTTCTGCCAGACGTTGTAGATACCACATTACTGAGTGGCTTGATTTTGTTATTTTCCTCTCAAGAGTGTTGACTTTTCTTCTGGCAAACAGTTAATTTACTTGGAGATCATTTTCATTTTAGGATTGCTTTAAAGCTTCGCTAGGGTGTTTTTCTAGAGTAACCTTTATTCCAGGAATACACTAATCCTACTCCTAAAGTGTGACTTTTCTGGATTCCTTACCGAATGCCCAAGGTGCCCCATGAAGTCTCTCCTCTCTGGCTAGTAAGAATCTCAACTCTGCAAACACAGAATCTCCTAGTGCTGTGTGAGTTCTATAATCTCCGTTTATCTCACTGTTCCCTAGTAGTTGTTCTTTGTCCCACTAACATTGTGGAATCTCTCCCTGTGCATTTGCAGCTTTATATTCAGCCAGAGGCTTAAGGAGAACTCTATACATATTTCTGGAGCTCCTTCTCTGCACAGATCCTTCCTCATTATTACCCAGCCTACTAAATCCAAGCTGCCTCACTAATCCCCAACTCCAATCTCTGTCTCCTCAGTTTAGCAAGACTGTTGTGGTCTGCTTTGGTTCCATCTCCTTGAACTGCAGTCCAGGAAGTATCTCCAGGAAGAAAACCAGGGTACTTGTAAATTTATTCTAATTTATTTTCTTTTCTGAAAAGTCTGTCCTGTGCTGCCTGGTGTCCATCATGTGAAAACAGTTTTTCCATATGTTTTACAGCCATTTATCGCAGAAAAGCTGGTCTGACCAGACCTAGTTTTTGTCCATCTGTATGTCCATTTTGCCTCTCAGTATCTGTATACTTTCTGACTCCAATCTGCCTTCTTGCTTTTGCTCCTAATGTTCTGGTAACTCGTATCCCTTTAGACCACGAGTGCTCAGGACCCAATGTATCTATACAGGTCAGGTGAAAAATACTTATATTTATCACCCGGTGGTGATAAATATTTATATTTATTACTCAATGACAAACACAAAACCCCTTCAGGAGTTGGAGGATGAAATGATAAAATTCCATAGTTGAAAGACCACACTGATCTTTAGCAGGTGCTGTAGAATGATGCTATTTCTAAGCTCTTGATCATTTGTTCTTCTGAGCTTTTTACTACTATGACCTCAGCCCCTCTATATCTGCCACCCTGCTTCTGCAAAACTACTCAGGAAAGATAGCCAGCCTCTAGCTTCTCTTCTTTCAGAAATTTTGCTCAAAAGCAAGCTGCCTGAGATATTTTGTCTCATAGCCTGGAGCCAAAGGAAATTTGGTCCTAAGACGTTTGTTTAAATCATGGCCCTTTTAACAGGAATTTAAGTTGGCTGTTGCTCCTCTAATGGTTAAAAATCAAAGACGTACGCATTTGGGTAGTTTTCTGGGGTCTTCTGGTGCCGGTGTGGTAACATCGATGACCAAGATTGACATTTCCTTCCTGTGATAGTAGTGGATGATGTCCCTCGATAACTCTGCCCATTACCCTGGTAGCAGTCCTGGGCTACAGGAGTTTGTTCAGGTGGTACTGAAATTGAAATAGAAGAAATCAGTAAATAATGACTAGAACAGAGAAATATGTGAAATAATTTAATAAACAAACAGAATAGTCATCTCTGGGAATTAACACTCTTCTGTTTTACATATTGGCAGGCAGATGGACATGCCAAGAAAACAATAAATCCATAACATTCTAAAACTTTAAGGACCTAACTTTTTGGTAAATATTTAATTTAAAACTCAGAAAAAAATAAGCAGGGCAGAGTGCTTATAACTGGACATTGCACTCGTGTGCAAGCTCTCTTCTGTGGATCTCCACTGGGAGATCATGAGAACAACTGGGCAGGTCTCCAGAAAGAGACACATTCATTGGCATAGGCTGCAGGTGGTGACAGGGTGACAGTGAGGAAGACATGAAAACCTTGTGCATTTCCCCAGACTCTTTGCTTATACAAAGCCAAATCCTCAAGCTGCTGGGGAGTGGGGCAGGAAATGGTCCTGCATCCAGGACCAAGGCAAAGATCCACTGCCTCTCGGGGAGGTGTAGGGAGAAAATCTTATTACCCTGGAGGAGGGGCAGAAAATTCTCTTGTGCCAGGATACATCACCAACACAAAACAGAAGTCTGCTACTCTTCCACCCAAGACTCACCCCACATATAAGTTAGAGTTTAGCTCCATGGGAGGAAGGGGCAAGAATACTGAGAAACGTTACCTTCAAAGCCCAGGTGCACAGAGTCTATCTAAGGCTGAGGGTAAACCAGGAAGATAGAGAATGCCTACCTCCACCAAAATCTTAGCAGTGAGTAACAAGAAACAGTAGTCTATCAAAAGGGTCAGGTTAGAAGTGTGGCATGACCCCCCTCTGTGGTGCAGGCATGCAGTGATTGCTAACAATTGAGAAGGGATTAGGAATACTGAGAAAACTCTTCAGCACCCCAGACCCTACTCTAAGCACAAAGTGATTGCACCCCATCACTGTAGGGATTTGAAACCTGTGGTTCACTTAAGGTAAAAGCAGCAACAGGAAAACCCAAATTCCTTTTATCTGTTAATTATATCAATTCAATTATCCATATAGCATACTGATAAAAGAAGAAGGGTGCCCATTTCAAAGTGTAAATAACATTTGCTTCAAGAGTTATTGCTCCTCTACGTATATATCCAGCATTTGATTAAAAATTACAAGACACACCAAAAAAAAAGGGGGAAAAAAGCCACTGTTGAGTGATAAACAATCAACAGTGCCAGACTCAGTGATGACTCAGAGCCAGACAGAGATGTGGAGACTACCTGATTGAGATTATAAGGTAACTGTGATTAATATGTTGAAGGATCTTGTAGTACCATACTACAATATGCATGGATAGGTGAAGAATTTCAGCAGAGGTGGAAACTCTTTTTTTTTTTTTAAAAAAAAAAAAAGAAGAATAAAATGCAAACACTAGAAATAAAAACCATGTTATCAGAGATGAAAAATTCCTTCAATGGGCTGATCAAGAGATTAAACACAACTGAAGAAAGAATCAGTGAACTTGAAAATAGATTGATAAATATTAAACTGACACACAAAGAGAAAGAGAAAATAACAGTGGGGGAAAAAAGTAGAACAAGCATATAAGAGGTATGAGGCAATATGAAATGGTCTAATATTTGGGTGATTGAAGTCCCGAAAAGGAAAACAGAGAGAGAGAGAGAGAGAGAGAGAGAGAGAGAGAGAGAGAGAGAGACAGCAGGGGAAAGAAATATTTGAGCAGTAATGGCTGAGAAATTTACAAAACTAATGAAAACCAACAATCAGCAAACACCAGAAGCTCAGAGAACTTCAAGTAAGATAAATACCATAAATAAATAAGTGAAAAAACAAACAGACTCACTTAGATACACCATAATCAACTGCTGAAAACCGAAGATGAGAGAAAGTCTTAAAGGCAACCAGAGAAAAAAGAAATATTAGGTACAGAGGAACACAGATAAGATTTCCATCAGAAACTACTCAGAACAGAAGGTAATAGAGTAACATCTTTAAAGTGGTAAAAGGGGAAAAAATTATCCACCCAGAATTCTATACCCAACAAAAATTATTTTTTTTAAATTGAAGGCAATATGAAGACTCTTTCTGATGTACAAATGCTGAAAGACTTCATCATCAACAGACTTGTATTACAAGAAATGGTAAAGATTAAGTTTTTGACAGGAAGAACATGACATCAGATGGAAATTGGAGAACCAACAAAAAGAAACAAAGCACAGCAGAAATGGTAGAAATAAATAAATGAAAGTAAATATAAAAGATTTTTTAAATTTATAATTGCTTTAAAACATGACTGTTTAGGGCAAAAATAGTATCAATTTATTGTGAGATTTCTAACATAATAGAAGTAAACTCTTTGAGAACAATAGCACAATATTTTGGGAGGGAGGAAATAGTTCAATGTTGTAAGGTTCTTTACATTATACATCAAGTAAAATAATATTATTCGTAGGTGGAATATGATAAGCTAATGATGTGTATTGTAAACACTAAAAAATACTAAAATCAAAAATAAAACCTTAAATCAGTGGTAATGAGGCAATACAAAACACTCAATTAATGCCAAGGCAGAGAAAGATGAAAAAAGGAACAAAATTCAAATAGGACAAGTAGAAATAACTATGGTAGATTATGGTAGATTTCAATCCGACCAGGTTAACAAAAATGCAAACAGTCTAAACATCTCAATTAAAAGACTGAGGGAAAAAAAGATATATCGGGCTTCCCTGGTGGCGCAGTGGTTGAGAGTCCGCCTGCCAATTCAGGCGACGCAGGCTCATGCCCCGGTCCGGGACGATCCCACATGCCACGGAGCAGCTGGGCCCGTGAGCCATGGCCACTGAGCCTGCGCGTCCAGAGCCTGTGCTCCGCAACGGGAGAGGCCACAACAGTGAGAGGTCCGCATACCGCAAAAAAAAAAAAAAAAAAAGATATATCATCCAAATGCTAGTAAAAATAGAGCTCTTATGGCTGTATTCATTTCAGAAAAAGTAGACTTTAGAACAAGGACTATTTCTAGAGATAAGGAGAGATATTACATGATAAAGGGGTCATTTCTTCAAAAAGACAACAATCCTAAGTGTGTCTGTGCCTGACAAAGAGCTCCAGAATATATAAAGCAAACACAAAACTGAAACGAACAGCTGAAGCTGGAAACGTCACCATTCATTTCTCAGTGAGCGATAGAGCAGGAGGCAGAAAATTAGTAAGGATTCAGAAGAGCTAAACAATACTAAACAACTTGACCTAAATTGGCTTTTGTAGAACACTCTACCCAACAATAGCAGAAGCCAGATTCTGCATGTGAAAGAGTCACCAAGAGGACCTTATTCTGAACCACAAAACAAGCCTCAACACATTGAAAATAAATGAAATCATAAGGCATGTTCTCTGACCACAACACAATGAAACTGTAAACAAAGCTACTGTATATTGTGCTACTACTGGAGTAGAAAAATACAGAGTGCATTGGAGCTCTCAGTAAGCTCTCATTGACCTTGCTTACCTGGGGCATCCAAATGTTCCACGGATAATGGAGAGGACTCACAGGATGGTATCGTGCAGTATTCCCACCTCACTTCACTGTTGGTTGTATAGCACCATGGACCTGTTTCTCCATCAGGGTTACGACAATAGTTTTCTTCCAAATTTCTGAAAAAGAAGTGACTGTGAGTTTGGTTTTCCAAAAAGGCTAAAGATATAACAAAGTGCACACATGCTTGTTAATAGTGATGTTGGCTATGTATCCAGCTAATTCTCTAGAATTATACAAACTGAATAATGGGTGGGAACTTAAGCAGAGCAGGATTCCAGAGAATTATGGCACAGAGGCTTCTCTTGGGTGAATGATTGAAATCTATTCCTTGGCTATGTCTAATGAAGCAAAATAGGTCTTTTCCCACAGCATTGGGCACTGTGCTGTATGTTGGAAACACAATGGGTATTTTCTACACCGCTTTGCTTCCAAAAGCATATATCATAGCCCTGGAATTTAAATGTTCTCAAGCCTTACTGTACGTTTAGTACAAATGTCAAAATGTTGCTGAAACCCGCTCCAAGGTTACAGATTTAGTAGATCTACAGTAGGGTCCAAGAATTTGCGTTTCTAACAAATTTCCTGATAATGCTGATGCCGCTGGCCTGGGAAACCACATTTTGAGAACCAGTGTTCTAGGAAAATCAGTGCTAAATTTCACTTCCCTTGCATGTGACTTGGTCAGTTTTCATTCCCAAATGCTGTAAGCCTAGGTTTCTATTGTCACTGACACCAAGGCAAAGTCAATGGGATTTCACTTTCCATCCAGCTGACCGGGAAGAGACCGGAGCAGACTTACTTGCAGGGAAAGTTTTCTGGGGTCCTGTTGTGCTTGTGGGGTGTCTGCTCACGCCAGCGTTGACAGGTGTGCCCAGATACGGTGACAGCCACTGTCCCTCGATAGCTTTCGCCTCTTCCCTTCAGACACTGATATGTTGGCCCAGAAGATGGTGGCGGTGTTGCTTAAATGGGAAAAATACATGACAATGAATGTTTTTTAGGTAAAGGATTCACAGATGGACATTATGGGGAAATGGATGGATGCAGGGAGTGTCAGCCTGTCTTCTTTCCCACTCATCCTCCCAGATATTGGCATGTGAAAATTTTTTTATCGTTTTTCAGAAGAAGTTGATGTGGTAGAATCGATGTTTCCAAGACCATCTCATGAGGAACTCCTCCAGGGACAGGACCCTTGGAGTAGATGCTTCCTTCTAGATTCTGTTTTCTCTATTTTCCCAGCTCATCACACACGGTGAGGATCAACATGTGTCACATCCCACCCCAAATCTGCACGTGTACCAACAATCCAACTTCCTTTATGAAAAATAAATTATTCATTAAGTAAACATAACTGGGTGACCCCCGATATTCCGCAAAGCCAAACAACAGAGAGAGTCCATGGGAAGAAAGAAAATAGTGTCTCCAAGGAAAAGGGTATGCAGTGAGAAGTCAAGAAATTCTTGAGACACACTGCCATATATAAAACAGGTAAAGAAAAATTTACTGTATAGTACATGGAACTATAGTCAGTCTCCTGTAATAAACTATAATGGAAAAGAATCGGGTGAAAAAGAATATATATATATGATCTATAACCAAATCACTTTGCTGTACACCCAAAACTAACACAATATTGTAAATCAACTATACTTCAATTAAAAAAAGAAAAAAAGAAAGTCTCAAGAAAAAAAAGAAGATGACAGAAAGAGAAATTGCTGCTCATAAGGAAGGAGGGTACCGAGGCACCTCAGCGTCCCGAAGGATGACCTTCAGGGAAGCCGGCCTTCACGGCCTGCTAAGTCCTTCTTAATGGTCTCAGATGCCCTTGTTCAGTGCCTTGCTTCAAATTCTCATGGAAGGAAAATATTATAAAATTGTTTTTTCCAACTCATTCCTGCGAGGTCGACCATTTCATCTTCTCGCCCAACCTCTCTTCTCCTGTTGCTCCCTCCCAAGCTGAACATACTGAAAAACTGGACATCCAGAGACACCTCTTTGCTTACATCAAAAAGAACTCTGGTTGGTAATGAAATCCATGTACCAGAAGGCATGGGTCTGATTTGCCTTTAGCGCTAGAGAACCATAAGGGTCAGAGATGGCTCCCAAAAGCCTACATTCATCTGTACTCAAAAAAGGCAGAAGTCTATGTTACGGGACCAAAAAAACCCCATAGTAACTAGATACTCTGATCAATTACCTACAGTAACCAATAAATTGTTTTAAAAGAGTAATCACATCCCACGGAATTTATAGGGCAATTTTCAGGCATGGCACTCAGGCACAGCACTCTTGATACCAAGAGAGGAGCAGGTGAAGATCCCTGAGGACTGGGTATGAGCATACTTACTACATCTCGGGATGTCACAGAATTCCCAGCGTTTGCTGGGATCGGTGGTGAAACACCATGGGCGGGGCTCCCCATCAGGGTTACGACAGTAATTCATCTTCAGATTCTTGTTTGGAAATCTGAATGTGCAAGAAAGATTTTAACAGCACTGAACATTTACATCCATGGATGAGAATCATTTCAAATGAGCAAATATTGAGCACCTACTGTGTGCCAGGCACAGTGAGGCACCCAAGGAGGTGACTGGATGAAGGTTATCCTCAATGTGATGACAATCTCATAAGAAAGATTAGCCGAGTATTCTAAGGGTTGTTTTTCTAACAGTTTACATGTGCAAAAATCATAGAATGGGATCAGCTTCATCATTTTGGCCGTCTGTAAAACCGACGTAAGCCAACTCCAATCATTTAGCTGCAAATAATAGCAATTTTTAAAACACAAATTACTTACTGGCTAGAGATAGTCATCTAGTAAACAGTACAGCTGAGAAGTTGGTGTCTTCATAGTTTAAAGGAATTGTCCTTCTGATCTACCCGGTTCTGGTCCTGCTAGCCTTTAAGCTTATAGAAACTGGGACGGATAAGCTATGCTCCTGTGTGCAGGCCAGAGAGTCCCCTCAACAACAGGGACCCAGTGACTGAGGCTGTGAGATGCACGCCACGCCTCGGGCCCCTCTGGACTCATTTCACGTCCCTTCCTGAGACGGCAAATGCTTAGTCAGGATGGACAGAGCAACCAGCAGTGGCTTAAGCAATCCTCTTGCAGGATTGCTTTCCTGAAAGTAAATTTACCCAGTTTCCTGAAAGTAAATTTACCCAATTCTGAGCCTTGAGGCTTTACTGTATTTCTTCTTTGGAATACAATAGGGAAAAAGGAAAATGGCAACAGCTGTGTTTTAAGATAGCTATTTGGAATGGAAGGTACAGAAATTCAGTGGAGCTGTTTTCTACACTAAAATATGTGACTTAGTCTCTTTGCCTATAAGTTTGTATAAGCCTCGTTATAATCCTATAGTAGTCATAGAAAGAAGAGAAAGACCGAAGCAGCTACAGAGAGGGAGGTGTTTTAAGTACAATTAATGTGTACAATTAATGTGTACAATTAAGTACAATTAATTAGAAGATGTAGAACATTGTACAGTAGAACTCATCATTACTTTCTAGATCAGGGACTCTTATTTCTATTACAGATTCATGATTCCCTTTGAGAAGCTAGTGAAAGTTAGGAATCCTCAACCCCAGAAAAATGTACTGAAATAAATACACATAAAATGTTGAGGAGCTCACAAAGCCCTAAAGCCCATCCACAGATCATAGGCTAGGAAGCCTTGAATCTCATCAGTATGAAGGAAAAGGAAAGGAAGAAAGAGAAGAGGGAAATATTTGGAAAATACACAAGTGAGATGTACCTGTTTTTCTTAAATTTTAATGCGCCTACGAATTAGCCGGGAATCTGGTTATAAGGCAAATTCAGATTCAGTGGGTCTGAGATTCTGCATTTCTAACAAACTCTCAGATGATATCATTCTTCCATGGACCACATTTTAAGTAGTAAAAATGTATCCTTCATTTGCAGTCATGTGGGAAGATTCAAACTTTGAAATTCAAAAACATCAGGTATGTTCACTTTTTGAGGAATGCTAAAATATCTAAATAACATTAAATTACCCATAACACTGCAGAGTCATAAACATCTAATTCCACTCCCAGTGAGACTTACTTGGCAGGAATGTATCCATGAGCATGTGGGCTCTGAGAGTCCCACGCCTGGCAATCAAGTCCAGACACGGTCTTGGAAATTTTGCCCTCGTAATTTTCTCCACTGCAATGCATACATTCATCTGGGCAGAACGGACAAGAAGGAAAGGAAGAAAGAAACTGAAATGGACGAAGCGAAACAGAGTAAAAACTAGAATTCCACTAGAAATGTCTAATACCGTTGCCACTTGTTCGATGTACTTTTCCAACTATCACTTGGCAACAAAATTGGCAATAAAGGCTTAATTTTCTAATACAATCTATAACGTCATTCTCTTTTTCAAATGGTAAAAGTAGTATATTTTGGTTAATACCTTCTCAACTATTATAGTCTTGACCAAATCCAGAAACTCCATAATGCCATGTCTTCAAAGTGGGATGTGTGGTCCTTGGTAGGTGGGAAGGGGGTGGGGGAGAGGTTGAACATAATCTCAGGAGTCTGTAAGTTCTCTACTAGAATTTTTTGATATTTGGGGTCCCCATTCCAATAGCGGTCTTTAAAAATTTCTATGAAATTATTCTGGTCGATTGGATAACTGCCAAATAAGCCAGCACCCTCTCAGCATTTTAGAGCAAGGGTTTTTGCTTGTGTTCATGACCTCACGTGGGAACAGTATTCACCTAAAGGGACAGTGCTTCTGTTTTTATATTATTGAGACGCATGACTGGCTGTTTTTCTTTCTTACATCACTTAAAAATGGAAACTTTGGAATACTTGAAAGAACAAGGTGCAGCAAAGTAACATAAGACTTTAATTTTTATGGGGTAATAAGGAAAACAGAAGCAGACTTGATACAAAAATGATGCTCTCATGTCAGTGAAGGGCCAAATGACCTCATAACATACTGTACAAGTAAAGGATCCCTATGGTTGGAATAGAAAAAGTGATGGGGAAGTGAGCCTTCACGTGGTACATATACTATCCATGTGGTTACACATACCTCACCCTTGTTCATTCCCCCATTGCACCAATAAATATAGCAGGAAATGTGAAATGAACATTTTTCAATAGGATGTTTTAAATCTTTAGCATTGACTTTTGAGGTGCACTATTAAATTGATTGGTCCATGAAAACGATAGAATCCTGACTTAAAAACTTGTTCATTGCTTGGTTTCAATGAAACAACAAAGTCTATCATGTTAAATTAATATTGTGTGTTTGAATTGTATTGATTTTGTGGTTTTATTTTAATGACTGAATTGCAAATATGTTTTTGGCTTTATACTGTGTCAGAGCTTTAAGCATAAGAAGTTTGCATCTAGAGTTTACATCTCGTTTAATATTAGTCCCTGCTGAAGTACATTTTAATAAAAATAATTTAGATCAATAAATGGAAAATGTGCAAAACTGGTCCTCTCCAAGAGGTCATGTGTTACTTGATTCTGTCAAACACAGCACTGAGTGATTATTAATATCCCTGTAGAAAATTGATTCACAGCAAATTACTCCACAGACGAAGGGCAGATAGGAAAGCATTTTCTAGAGCCACCCCTGACCTTCACATTGAGGAATGTCGCAGTAGTCAAATCTCGTGCTTGGATCTGTGGTGTAACACCAGGGTCCCTTCTTATCATTGTCTGGGTTCCTGCAGTAGTTGTCCTCCAATCCCGCTGAAGGATATTTTTCAGGTGAAAAGCTGTGGAGGATGAAAAACAACCACTTTGACTATGTTTTTAAGATCAGCATGTCTTCAGCAAGGCAGGATAAGACACCCTCTCTTTCCCATCTGTGATTCGAGGTGGTGTCATCCAAATGCATTGCGGCTATGTGCTATAGCATTTGTGTCACCCAGTTTTCAGTATCTCTGCTGATAGCCTGCTTCAGTAGAGTAGCTAATATTACTATCATTACTACGTGGACAGCCAAGTCCTGGAAGTAGAGCCAAAGTGTCTTTATGCACAGTAGAAATACAGAGCCCTCAAAAGCCTGCCAAATTTACGATGCATTCCTAACGCCTGCTTTTGTCAGTTGCCCTTCTCTCTGTAAAAGTAATAGAAGTTAACACCCTTTTGTCTGTGTGAACTCTGCACGAGGTATTACACTAAAATTTCTCTATACAGTCTCTAATGTAGTCTTAATAAAAATCCCTATCAGGAAGGTGCTATTATCCCCATTTTACAGATGAGAAAACTGAGGCACAGCCATGTGAAACAAATCAAATCTTGCCTAAGCTTGAGCAGTTAATAAGTAGTATCTCAAGGGTTTAAAGTCAGATCTGCCTGATGCCAAATTCCACATCCTCTCTGAGATGCATCCGGAATTAATGGGAGACTGGGAGGATGGAGTGAAGCTCACTTTCAGAGATGAGTTGCTATATAGCGATAAGAAATTAGATTAAAAACCTAAGACTTGGGACTTCCCTGGTGATCCAGTGGTAAAGAATCTGCCTTGCAATGCAGTGGATGCAGGTTCGATCCCTGGTTAGGGAACTAAGATCCCACATGCTGTGGGGCAACTAAGCCTGTGCACCACAACTACAGAGCCCTGGAGCCTGCATGCCACAACTAGAGAAGAGAAAAAACCCACATGCCACAACCAGAGAGAAGCCTGTGCACCTCAACGAAAGATCCCGCATGCCTCGACTAAGACCCGACGCAGCCAAAAATAAATTAAAAAACAAAAACAAAAACAAAAACCTAAGACTTAGAATCTGAAATGGTAGCTCTTGTTTCTGGTTCTTCTATGTACCTGTGTTTGGTAGATTTGGTCCTCCCAGGATCTCAGTTCCCTCATCTGCTGGGGTAGAGACGGCCTATATTATCTCTAAGGCCCTTGACATTCCATGATTTGGCCATTTGGTTTAATCATTTTAACCTCAATAAGTCTTAATGTGCTGGGAATATGAGACCTGCCCATCTCATAGGGATGCATAAAGGCAATTTGTTTGGGTAGGTGAGGGGGAAGGGTCATAGACACTAAATTCCCACTTGATAAGCATTGTGAATGAGAACTTAATCCACCTAATACCATATTGGGCAAAGCCCCAAAAGGATGACACTAAAATAAATAATAGGCAAGTTGAAAGATAATCTGTTTTTCACAATGTTGAGGTGAACACATGGTATATTTGATTTAGACTAATTCACTTCTAAGCATAGTCATCTTTGGTCTTTTCTCAGATTCAGCCTAGAATTCATGGTTTTGTAGTTCTTTTTTATTGTTCTCAGTCTTCCAGAAAAGCATACACGCAAGAACGAATGGAAAGCAGCCATTGCCTGCTTTTATTCCATAAATAATCGAACGGTTCTGCCCCAGCATCAAGAAGGTTCTCCGCATACCTGCTAGTCACATGTTCTGGTTTGAGTCAGAAGTAATGGAATCATTCTGAGTATAAGAGGTGAACACGGAGACGAAAGAGAAAGTCTTACTTGGGTGTGTGTGGAGAATTGTCGCTCCATTTTTGACAGGCGACACCACTTTTTGTTTTGGCCACGGTCCCCCTGTAGTTCTTCCCAGTTCCAGTCTTGCACTCTGAAAGATACACTGCAAGGAAGTCCAAACAGTGGTCAAACCCTTTCACAACAAGAAAAATCACGAAAAAGCCCTGCACTACTTGAACACATTGAGAGAAAGGACACCATTGCCCACTATCTAAAAAGACAGTCTTTTACATCTAAGAGTTACAGTTAACTAAGCCACGTGGGGCATTGATTCCTTTACTCAAAACTACCGCCCGTCCATGTGCTGGGCAGATGCTGGGTGTTGGGGATGCTGGAAACACCAAGAGTAGGAACCGCACAGGCCCTGCCCTCGTGGAGCTTACATTCTAGTGGAATCAGGGGGGCCGGTTACAGAAAGTAATCAAGAGCACAGACTGTGAAATAGACAACCTTGTGGTGACACATGTAACAGAGAAAATAAATAGCATCATGAGAAAGTGGATGGGAAAGGGGATGGGGGCTTCTTCACAAGGTGGGCAGCAGGTGTTCAGAGGTTGAAAGAGATCCAAGCCACTTCTCCTTTTGGAAGGTCCCAGTAGTATTTTAAATATGAAAAAATGTCAAACAGGGTGATATGACTGTGGTCTACTTTCAATGTTTACAGAAGATGCTCGCAACCAGCCTCCACTTAACTAACGCACCGGTTGCCCAGTGGGCCCCGTCCTGCCTTTAAACACGCTGCCAGGTGCCCACCTGTGGCCCACATGTGGCAGGGTGGGCATCTGTGGCTGGCAGGCCACTTTCAGGTGTGCCCACCCACTCTGTTCCTACCAGTTTGGTTATATGCTTACCAAGAATCAGTTGCTTTTATTTCCAAAACTTTTTATACAGCTCTATTTGATTACAGATGATCTAAACTGAGAAATGAATGGGGGGGAAATGGAGCTTCTTTAAAAAATTAAGTTGAATGGTTTCAAGGACTTGAAAGAGTTGAATAGGGTTTTTTTTTTGAATTTTATTTTATTTATCTTTTTATACAGCAGGTTCTTATTAGTTATCTATTTTATACGTGTTAGTGTACATATGTCAATCCCAAGCAATAGCTATTTTTGATTGAGCACCTGCCAAGTGCAGGGCTCGGTGCCAGCTTCTTTACATTTATTCATCATAATCCCTGCAACAAATCTGTAAGGCTGAAATAAGGCCAACACGCATCTCTGCACAATGCTTTGTTGCCTCTTGCTCCATTACAAACTCTCAGTAGGAAAGAATAGTGTGGAACAGGCAAAAAAAAGAGAAATGGAGCCCATGGTGTAGTAGGGAAGAACAAATCTGATTCCATATTGGATCTGTTTCTTTAACTTTTGTATTCTGTTGTTTTTGCTACAAGTTAAGAATGTTGCCTATAACCTGAAATATATAGCATAGCCCATTCTCAAGGCTCTGACCTCTAAAGGTATAACACTTTTCCATTCATATAGAGACCAAAGGTTGCAGAACAGAGAATAACACTTATCTCCTTGGAGGTTTATAGGAAGATTGTGATGGGACTTATGTGGCCGGCTGCAAGAGCAAAGGATTCCTACACCAAAAAGTCTGCAGCAACCACCCTGAGCCCCTCCCCTTTTAGTATAAAAGAAGCCTGTATTCTCATCAGGGAAGATGGTTCTTTGGGACACTAGTCCACCATCTTCTTGGTTGGCTGGCTTTCTGAATAAAGTCTCTATTCCTTGTCCCAGCAAATCATCTCTTGATTTATTGGCCTGTCGTGTAG
>NW_006785407.1:1162793-1173124 GCF_000442215.2 Lipotes vexillifer | reverse complement strand
TGTAGGTAGCAGGACTCGAGTTGAATAGTTTTAAAAATTGCCATCAGTATCCACTGAGAGCAATCCATTCATACAGTCGATATGAGTTTGAAGAGAAGGACATTAATTATCGTAGACAAGTCACTAGAGTGTGGTTTATGCAAGAAATGTACCAGATAACTCCTGTTGGTGGCCCCAGGTTCAAAGAAAAAAAGCCTCTGCTTTACATCAAAAGGTGCCAATGTAAGCTTCTGTTTTCGATGAAAATATAAAATATTTAAGGTATATTTGTGTCATCTTTTATGATTCCCCACTTTAGCCAAATTTTTAAATTGATCAATCAGTTATCTGGGGAAAGGACTTCTAACACACCTATAGCAGCTACTGCTTTAAACCCAACGCTCTATATAAAGATGGCAGATATATCTTCATTGAGATATATTATTATAGTAGATATATTACACTTATCAAAAAGGTAAACTCAAGGTACTTTGGAGGCCAAGGGTCAGGGGAGACTTTTCAAAGGAGGTGATGCTTGAGCTGAAATCTGGGAGATGAGAAGGAGCTGGAAGAACAGACAGGGGTCCAGGACGAAGAGGTGTGTGCTTGCCCTGCTGGAGGGGGGGCAGATGTAAGCCCCGCACATGAGGTAGGCTTAAATAATACAGGGCCCTGCAGCAATTGGTGAGTATTTCGATTGTCTTCTAGGGTACTAAAGGTTTGAAGCCTGGAAGTTACAGACCAGCCACTGCGGTGGCGCAGCCAGTAATGATGGCGGCTTAGACCCAAGTGGCAGCAGTGGCCATGGTGGCAAAAGTAGAGATGTAACTAATTTGACACTGACCGTTCCCAGAAAAACCCTGGCAGGTAATTTAACAGTGGGTCAATATTCCACAGTAAAGAAACAAGCACCAAAAAATGACTGACTTTTGACTTTTGACCTCTCTTTTATTTGTATGTACCCACCAGAGTTTATATAACCTTTTGCTCCTTTCCATCACCTTGAAAACAGGCAACTCTTCAACTATCCAAACTAAGCCTAGCGGTCACCTCCGTGATCCTCTGGTTAACAATTTACAAAGGACGTGTTTAAATGTTAGCATTTTGCAGAGTATCCCACCAGCCTTTTAAAAAATCTGACGGACAGTGGGTAATCCCATATATCTCTTCCTTTACTATTTGTAAGAACTAGAAACGTCAACAGATAAACCTCACACTTAATCTGCACTTTAGACTCAAGGATTAGAGCTAAACAGTGGGCTGGAAGTGTGTATAGCAGACGCACAGATAATTAAGCCTAAGAAGATGAACCAATGTGTAGATAGAATCCTAACCTAAAAAAAACACTTCTCAAAATCTTATTTAGAGTTTTGTGGGGAAACTAGAATGTTGTAAGCCATTGTCAAGAATCAGTGAAATAGGATGTTTCTGGTTGAGTTCAACACCTCTGATACCAAATATTTGGAGAGCAAAATTGTTATCAAAATAGTCTTAATACCTCGCCAGCAACAGAGAATAGGAAATAGTTTTGAAAGCATCATTATTCACTTAAATCTTCGTACAGACTTAATGAACTTTTACACATCTTAGAAGACATGCAACTTCCGTAGGAATCCAGGCCACCCGTGATCCTAAACAACGAAAGATCTAGAGTTTTCAAGGAAACTATGGAAAAGGAACTGCAACTTCTGCACATTTTCAAAAGACACCGTTCCAGAGTCTAAGGGAAATACAGACCATGACTGAAAAAAAGTGGAACATGTAGGAGTAAAAATAAGGATATTTTCTCTATTCAAATGTTACTGCAGATTGAAAACACCTCAGTTTTGCTATTTCTCCAGGCTTCAGGCCAAGGACTGTGGTCCCTGCAGAACAAAAAACCAAGGTCACAAGAAACTTGTAGACTCTCCCTCTTCTCATTAAAAATAAAATAAAATTTTCAGTATCGTATTTTCAGGGTCATAGAGGTGGAAGTGATTTTGTAAATCCAATCGCTTCGTTTTTAAACCAAGAGAAATGAAACTTATAAGGTGAAGTCATATATACAGGTTGACGTAGTGGGTTAGTGGCCAAATCTTCTGACTCCAAATTCAATTTCACTACACCATAGCGTCTCCATTCGCTGGTCTGATAAATTACAGACATTAAACGGGCTGGGGGAGGGAAGGGGGAGGGAAGGGGGAGGGGAACGGGGAGAAGGAAGAAAACATTGTACGTACTTCTCTTCTCAAATAAAATGACATCCCTCATCCTAAGGACTGGGGAAAATTTGCTGTTTTCAGCCATTATCACACATTGTTGCTCTTTACTGTGATACTGGAATGCCCTGCAGAAGAGAGTCAGAAAACACAACGGTTTCCCTTTATTTAAGGAAAGTAAAGTTTTGTTAATAAGGAAGAGACTAAAGATAACTCTCTTGATGAATCAAGGAGCTCAGAACTCGTTACTTCCAGTTCAACTTGGCACTGTATCAATGAAGTGTCATCAAAGGATGCAGCAACATGGTAGCTACTCCTGTTTTCTCCTACCTTTACCTTCTCCCCCTCCAAATTTTCTCTTTTTCTTCCCCTCTGTTTCAACTGCTTTATTCTTTCTTCACTAGTTTTCTTAATGAAGTGCCAGAATATTTGCTTTGTGCTGGAAAGAAGCAACTGAGTGCTTTAAACCCATTCCTGAGAGGGCCCACGTGGACTCCTGTAAATTCCCCTTGACTATGTCTCTGCATTCTACTCCCTTCCCCCTCACACCTCCCTGCACTGTACCTCAGTCCTGCATGGATGTTGAGCCTGGCATCAAAGCCGTCCATGGCTTCCTTTCCTGCCCCATCTCCTGTGTGAACCTTTGCTTCAGCTGACTTGGTCCTCTCATCGTCCCTCCCACAGGTGCCCAGCCATGCTGCCCTCTGGCTAGAATCCCTCCCACATGGTCAGTATTTACCAAGATCTCGCCCTTCAAAGCCCAGCTCAGTTCCCACCTCCTCCCCAGGCCTTCCCTGGTCATCTCAACTCTTAGGATTGTTCTTTCCTCTGAATCTTCATAGAGCACGTATTGATTATGTCACTTATCAATGTCTCGCATTGGCTGTTTTCTTTAATTTTTATATTTTATCCAGTTTCTGTGACTACACCATAAATTCAAAAGGGCAAGCACTGGCTTTTGTATCTATACAAAAATCTATCATATATACTGATATATATATATATATATATCCCCATGTACCGATCACTGTATCAATGCTTTGTGGCTCCTTAGGGTCTAGGACACTTCCAGTCACATGATCCTCAATAAATATTTATCGACGATAATGTTAAAAACTAGAGCTCAGAACAATAGCTGCCGATGTCATGTGTAAAACTAAATAACTTCCTTTGGGGGCATTTTTCTAAAGGGATCACTAATTAACAAGAAACCGTATGGTTTCAGATACAGAGAGCAAATACAGATTCCAAACTCCAATCCCATGAAATTCCTCTTTCCTCTTAAATCCTATTTTCGTTGATAAATCCCTGAGCAAATTTCTCGTGATCAACGTAATAGCATCTCAAGCAGCAGGATTTCTGTGTAGGCGCAGTGACCAAGAAAATACCTGCAAATGAAGTCGCTTTCCTCCTCACACTTTGTTGCACATTCGTCTATGCTTCCTGTCACCAGCTGCTTCCGAGTCAAACTAAACAGGGAAGCTCCCTGGGTATTTACATATTCATCCAGGGGGTCTCCGAGACCTACAAATGCAAGATAAAAGTGGGACAACTGATAAATGCATCAACACCATTGTTTAATTCTCATGAATTTGTAAACTATTCGCTTTGCATCAACGAAGTAAAACTGGCTGCTCCATTGGAAGCAGAATGGGTGGCTGTGAATAAAAATGTTTAATTAGGAAAACAGCTCCATGAATAGATGGCACTATGTTAAAAGATCAACTGGATTGCTAGGTTAATAGATTAGAACTATTTAGCAACTTCCATGTTACTACGTTAATGGGTATGAAACGTTAAATAAGAAAAAATTTGATCTGTTTGCCAGTAATTGCATGTCATGACGGAACAGTAAGAGACAACCAAGGGCAACTTTTGATGTTGATTTGTCAATCCCTGGGTATAAATAGAAACTGGAGGCCACTATTCGATTTCCTACAGTGCAAACTTTAGTTGTGGCACTGTTACTTAAACTGATGGGATGAGCATTCTCTGGCTCCACCACAAGATACAAAAACTTTGGTGAGTTGATGATGTCGAGAATAAATAAGAGCTGGACTAAATTTTGACCGCCATACGTGGTCATTTTTGTACTGGACTTAGTAGAGTGACACCTCACTATTTATTAGAAATAATACGAGAAATCATTTTTGCCAAGATGATGACAGCTTTCTGGCATTTCTGAGGAAACTGTACAACAGCAGAGCCTGGGACAAACAATGGCCTTGATTTTCCTCGGACATAAAATCTGAGGCAAAGAGTCTGTTTGAAGGTCGCTCTGCCCCCTTGCTACTGCAGAGGGTGGCGAGGGGGGCCTCAGCCATGTTCCCACCACAAGGCTACAAAGAGTACTCCCGAGACACGTGGCGCCTGAGACAGCTGTGGCAGCTCTATTCCAAGCCTGGAGACTCAGCCTCTTTCCTTTTGGGATGGAACACCAGCCGTTTTCATAGGGTGAGGGGCTAAAAGAGGTTAATTTCATGGAGACAGCAACGTTTCCTAAAGTTTGTCTAAATGGGATTAGGCAACCTGGCAACTCTGACCACTTTGTGGGGAGGGGTGGAGATCAAAGCCAGGGTGAGTGTGCTGAAGAATGATCAAGAGAGGCGGTGGGAAGAGCAGGGAAGACAAGTCTGTGCAGAAATCTGGCTGTGAAAGGAGCATTTCTTGAAGCCATATGAAATCTCAGAAATTTTTTTTTAATTTTTATTGAAATATATTTGATTTACAATGTTGTGTTACTTTCAGGTGTAGAGCAAAGTGATTCAGTTATACCTATATATTCTTTTTTAGATTCTCTTCCATTATAGGTTATTACAAGATATTGAGTAGAGTTCCCTGTGCTATACAGTAGGTCCTTGTTGGTTATCTATTTTATATACAGTAGTGTGTATTTGTTACTCCCAACCTCCTAATTTATCCCTGCCCGCTCTTTCCCCTTTGGTAACCAGAAGTTTGTTTTCTATGTCTTTAAGTCTATTTCTGTTTTGTAAATAAATTCATTTGTATCATTTTTTTTAGATTCCACATATAAGGTATATCATAGGATATTTGTCTCTATCTGACTTACTTAGTGTGATCAGCTCTAGGTCCTCTCAGGAATTTTTGAAGATGAGACATTCTAGAGCATGTTTGGGTACTGATGAAAATTATCTAGTAGGAAGGGTCATGAAGGGTCACATCCTCATTCTCAGAAGGGCCATCCCTTACCACCCGAAAACACACACGCCACAAGGGCGTGATGCACTTTCCTAGATTAAGACAAAGCTGTTTGCAGAGCCCACCCTCTCCCTGCCTCTGCTCTTCTTTCCTCGACCTGAGATTCTCCAAACTGGAAGGATGGATGTTTCCATCCTTGAATAGGAAGTTGACTGATGTCGTTTAATACACCAAAAAAGCACTTGATACATGTATCAAGAGATTAGAGAAATAGATATTTTAGACCTGTACCCATGTTGTCATCCTGTATTTTTCTCCCAATTTGTGCTCTCATTTCCAGGAAGAGTTGTGCTTTGGTAAATTCTATAGATCAGGATGTGACTTTAAAAACAAACACAAGAACTCTATAAAGTATATCCTATAAAGACTGAAATTAGATCTTTTGAAGAGTTCTTAGAAAGTAGAGCAGGCCGGGGTGTAAATGGTATCAAAACAAGAAAATTTCCATTTTTATCACCCTTTAATTATGCTATGTTAGTATGTTTCATAGCATATAGCTGCTGAGACCCACCTTAGGAGCTGATACACCAAAGAAATATCCCAAAAGAGAATAAATTCTTTTCTTTTTACTTTGAAAAGTTTTCCCCCAATAATTTCTTTCTTTAATTCCAGGGATCATGTGACAATGTGGTGTAATACACTTTATTTATTGACCAAGAAATATTAGACAAATTTTTTTGGTAACAAAAGTGTTTTTATATTCTATGCTGAATGTAGATGTATATTGGTACCAAAACAAGTATATTTTATTAATAATGTGGGTTTGTTTTTTTTTTTTAAATCATGGTAGTGTGTATATGTACACCCATGCTTGTGTGTTTGAAAGAAAAGACTCTGTGGTTTGTGAAATGCAAACTGCTTATCCGCCTCTCACTGAGAACAGCTGTAAAAGGAGATTTTTGTTCCTCTCCCTGGTCATTTCAGTGCACTGGAAAGATGAAACACTTCCACGGAAAGACAGAGTAAATGCCTTCCTTTCAAAAAGAGCTTATGCAGGTCTTTTTCCCCCTAGGTTGGTGAAGACGTATGTTAATCCTGCTGCAGAGAAGTCTGTTCTAACATTTGGGTGTGTCCCACTGTATCCAGAGTTCCAGGTCCCGCTTCCCATAGACTAAAATAGAGTGTGCACAAAAAAATAAAAAATAAAAAAATAATAAAATAGAGTGTGCACCCCTGCGCCACTGCCCACAACCATTTCCCATGAAAACCTCTTTATGCAACCTGGTTTTTCTTTGATATTTCTTTAGATGGCTCCACTAAATTCAAATGTATTTGACTCTCATTTAAAGTACAGCTCGTAAAATTTTATCTGGCTACTTATAAATTGAATTTCAAGTATCTCTACATTGTTTACATGAAGAACCACTAACATAATGTATGATTCCGCTTATAAGAAATGTCCAATGGACATATGTACACTACCAAGTGTAAGATAGATAGCTAGTGGGAGGCAGCCGCATAGCACAGGGAGATGAGCTCGGTGCTTTGTGACCACCTAGAGGGGTGGGATAGGGAGGGTGGGAGGGAGGGAGAAGCAAGAGGGAAGAGATATGGGAACATATGTATATGCATAACTGATACACTTTGTTACACAGCAGAAACTAACACACCATTGTAAAGCAATTATACTCCAATAAAGATGTAAAAAAAAAAAAAAAAAAAAAAAGAAATGTCCAAAACAGGCAAATCAGAGACAGAAAGTAGATTAGTGATCACCAGGGGCTGGGCAGGGATGGAGGTTAGGGAGACGAGAGAAGAGGGGTTGGAGGTGACAGCTAAGGGGTGTGGAGTTTATTGGGGGAGGTAATAAAAATGTTCTAAAAGGTATTGTGATAGGTGCATAACTCTGAATACTGAAAACCTTTGGATTGTATGCTTTAAATGGATGAATTGTATAGTATGTGAATTATATCTCAATAAAGCTGTCAAAAGAAAAAAAGAACTATGAAGACATGCTTAGAATATTTTAACAAAGGTTTAAGCAAAGTTGAAAAAGTGGGAAGAAACATCAGATTCCTTCTCAGAAAGCCCTGGCTGAAGTCCTGGTTTCTGGGAGTTTGGTCAATAGGCAAATAACGTGATTTTCCTAAGGACAGATTTCCTCATCTATAAAATGGGTATAAATCTACTACAATACCTATGGTATCAGCTAAATAAGCTGGACTTAGTAAAGGAGACACACGTATGCGTGTATGAATAAAAATGTGCCCGGCCTACCTCAGCTACTCAGTGGAGATTTGTTGAATTATTGTATGGACATCATCCTGCAGATCGATGCCTGTGATTTCTCCAGGCATAAGAAGCAAACATATGTATGGAAAGCCTTCCTTAAGTCATAACAAACAGAGAACAGGTCAACACAACCACAGATTGGTCAAAGAATATGGTCAGAGATATTTCATTGTTTACATTTGAAAGTCAGAAAAATATGACACCTTAACAAAAATGTCTTACCTGATTTCAGAAATAAAAGAAGTAGAAGGACCACCTCCATATGTTCCATTTTGGGACTGGCCAGCAGTGTCCGGAAAACAGTGCGTCCCAATCCAAAGATGTTATTGACTTACATGCGAGGAAATGCACCCACAAACAAGATAATCACATGGAGTTAATTATTCTCTTGGAGGCCCATTGCCACTGTGCTCTGAAGTGTTCAAACATTACCTTGACGCGAGGATCTTACAAAATGTTTGAGAGCGGAGTCTGCAATAGATGCTGGGAAGCGGTGGAGGCTGCCCGCCCCCTCGGCTGCCCCACACTGCCTCCTGCTTCCCTCCTTGCCCCCAGCCCATTATCTTTCCCACTTACTCTTCTTTCCTTCCCTCTTATTTCACTCTCTTTCTTTTGGGTGAAAAAAAAAAATTACAACAATAGCTAACATTTGCTGAGGACTTTCCTATGCCAGACCGTCTGCATAGTTTCATCCAACCTTCCAAACAGGCAATATAATTATCATCCCCACTTCAGATGAGGCGACTCAGGCTGAGAAGGTTTAACTTTCCCAAGGTCACTTAGCTCACAAGGGATGAAGCCAATGGACAAAATCTATCTGGCCTCAGATTACAGACTTAAGCTAGAGCATCGTTATTAACATCTCCACATCGTACCAGTGTAGAAATCACTACGTAAGTTACAATATTTCATTATTATCAAACTTTATGTCCAATGGACTCATATGGTTTCCATGATTATAGATGATGTTATAAAATGTCGATCTTTTCCCCCAATGAATTCACAGTGCATTATAGTCTCATCCTCATGAAATAAAGCAAGAGTGGGAAAATTAAGTTTAAAGAATGTCTTGATTTTAATTGTTGATTCTGTACTTTGCCCTGGCTTAAGGCTAGAATGACCAGGTAAGTACATGCTTTAAAACTCTTACATGAGTGTTCAATAATATTCAGGATTTGGCTCTATTTTAATTGTGAAAGAAGAACTCAAAACACTCCTCTCTCCATGCTATGAAATTCCTTTCTATGAATTAACCAGCAAAGCGTAGAGGTGGGCCCCAGTCGTCTTGGATGGACCTTCCTGCAGAATTGCCTGGGCTTGGAGTACTGTGTGTGCAGAATTCCCAAGAACAGAATGTGCTGGAAAGCAAAGCGCCATCATGAGGGGCTGGGAGGACCGGGCACATTTCCTGTTTTTCCACCATGTCCCAGCTTTCTCCCCTCCCTCTCACCTAGTGGCCCAGTTTATTCAAGGGGACACAAGGTGGAAGCAAGTTGAGAAATCAGTCTTGGGAAGACTTTTTGTCTTAACGTATCTGAAATGTCTCTTAGGGGAATTATGTTGGTGTGTTTCAGAAAACCCTTTGGGGGAGAAAACAGGTAATACATGATGTTGCCACTACACATTTACTTCCACTTAAAATACTTTAGTACTGCCTCATGGATAAGTCACCTTAGGAACAACGCTAACAGAAATTCTACGTCTGCATAAACGTCCTTTTCCTGTTTTGTTTTGTTTTTTTGATATGGATGGTAGTGGTATGCCTTTTGCCCCCTTTCCTCTTGGAAGCTTCTAGAATATATTTGATTCTACAAATGTTATTTTGTTTATTTTTGGCTGCATTGGGTCTTTGTTGCTGCGCGCAGGCTTTCTCTAGCTGTGGCCAGCCGGGGCTACTCTTCCTTGTGGTGCGTGGGCTTCTCATTGCAGTGGCTTCTCTTGTTGCGGAGTACGGGCTCTAGAAACGCGGGCTTCAGTAGTTGCAGCATGCGGGCTCAGGAGTTGTGGCTCGCGGCTCTAGAGCGCAGGTTCACTAGTTGTGGCGCACGGGCTTAGCTGCTCCACGGCATGTGGGATCTTCCCGGACAAGGGGAAGATCGAACCCGTGTCCCCTGCATTGGCAGGCGGATTCTTAACCACTGCGCCACCAGGGAAGCCCCTACAAATGTTATTTTGTGAATGAGGTTACCCTCCAATGTCCTTCTGACTATGTATTCTTCACCACCTTCTCAATACATCAGCATCACGAGAACACAGGTAAACACAAAGCAGAGTTTGACTATTGTGCCCCCTATTCTGTCGTGTGTAAAGAGAAGAGGAAAGAGGAATGTGTTGCTTAGGTGTAGACAGTGTGGATGGATACAGACTCCCATTACGGCACTGCCCTACAGGGTTCAGCTTCATAGGTGCAGGGTAGGCACAAAGTGATGGACTATTCTAGATCGTACGTAGGAATCCCACACTGGCACTCTCGGAGGGGTTTTGGGCAGTGGTTTTGCCCAAGGCTGTAAAGACAATTAATTCAATATAAGTCATTTTCTATTTGAAAGAATGGCAGAAGCTGAAGAAAGAGATAAAGAAAAAGATCATCTCGGTATAGTGTTATCAGGTTGAATAAATTCTGAGATGTGTATTCTCTTCGAGTTCAATTCATTAAATATATATATATATATATATATATATATATATATATTTTTTTTTTTT
>NW_006785407.1:1117260-1162778 GCF_000442215.2 Lipotes vexillifer | reverse complement strand
CTCACTGTTGTGGCCTCTCCCGTTGTGGAGCACAGGCTCCGGACGCGCAGGCTCAGCGGCCATGGCTCACCGGCCCAGCCGCTCCGCGGCATGTGGGATCTTCCCGAACCGGGGCACGAACCCGTGTCCCCTGCATCGGCAGGTGGACTCCCAACCGCTGCGCCACCAGGGAAGCCCATTAAATATTTATTGACCAAATAGTAGGTGTTAGGTTCTTCTAGGATTAGAGAAAAGGTACAACTCACAATCTCCACCTTCCCTCAGCCTCCCCCTAAAGGAACTGCAGGAAACTTTTGCACCTGAGATGCGTGGAGTCTGCTGCTGCACTTGCAGTGGGCGTTTGCGGGTGGGGTAGGGGGGGATAAGGACACCAAAATAAGAGAGAGGCTCTTCCCAGCATGGGGCCTGCAGCCAAGATCCACTCAGGTTCCCACAGGAAGGGAACAATTAGTTACTTCCTCCCCTCCTGGCACTGAAGTGGTGAATTCCTTGCAAAGCGCCTTGAACACAAGGTAAGGCCAAGCTCACCAGGGGACTGGGGTAGAAGCCCCTTTGGTCTCACTTGCACCCACCCTGCAGGTGAGGTGCAAGTGACATCTTCCCAGGTGAGACCATGTGACATCTTCCCAGGTGAGACTGCGTGGACCTCGCGTTGCTGGCCTGATGTCGGCACCTGTCACCTTTCCCCCACTGACTTTCCACCTTCCTGCAGCCCTAGCTCTTCTCAGCCCAGGCTCTGCCATCTGGGAACTGTCATTCTAAGGCAGCTCGTTTCTTTTTTTAAAATTTGTTTAAAATCTACTTTATTGAAATATAGTTAATTTACAATGTTGTTAATTTCTACTATACAGCAAGTCATTTCTTTATCATGAACGTCTCTGAATTTTCCCCGCAAAAACCATGTCATTTCAAAACAAAACAGCACAAAAGTAATTCATCTAATAAGGGCTCAAAGTATGCCTTCATCATTGCAAAGGTTCATAGCAAGTTTATCTTTGCCCTCAATGCCAATTTGCAGATTGCTTTCACTGTGTGAGTTTATTAGGGCATATCATCTAGGAACCGTGTTCTCATTCACCTGAAGGTGGCGTTCCTTTCTTCTTTCCTTTCGGAAACTTGCCCAGGGAGAGTCAAAAGTTACAGAATTTCTAGATCGGGGAGCCTAAGCCAACCTCTGGCTGATTTCTGGGAGCTCACGAGTAGTGTGAGTGGGACGGGAGAGGCCCTCTCCCCCGCCTCCACGCCCCCCTCCCCAGCCCGGACAGCTCTTCAGGCCTGATTGACGCCACCGGCTTAACAGCGGCTCCTACACGTCGACCTGAAATCCAGAGGCTGGAGGAGCCCAGGCCTGCCCGGGCCTCCCGCGTGCTCGGGGAGACCCACCATCTCTGCACGCAGGTAAGACACCAGCCAACAGAGGCCCCCGCATCACACCTGGACCCGAAGAAACGACACCTTCCTCATCGCCGTCTCATCCGCTGCCAGACCCGCCTCCGGTGGCGGAGGCGGCCGAAGGTCCCCGAGGGAAGCATGGGGTTGGCGCGGGGAGGGGGGCGGCCGAAGGTCCCCGAGGGAAGCATGGGGTTGGCGCGGGGAGGGACGGGCAGAGTTTCAAAGAAGGTGCGCACTAGCCTGGGCACCATCCTTCAGTAGACGCCTCTTCCGTGCCTGCAGTGCGTCTAGCGCTACGCTGAGCGCCGAGCGGACGAGAGGAAACTCTCCCCGCCCTCCGCGAGTTTCCCACGTGACCGGGTGGGGGCGGTGCGCGTCCGCCAGTCGGACTGTGAGGCAGCGCGGCCGGGCCGTCCCGGAGCGGAGGGACACGCCCTCGGCTGGAGGAGTGAGGTCACGCTTCCCGGGGACGTGACCTCGGCCCTAGATGACAGGCAGGAGGGGTGAGAAGCAGGAGAAATGTGTTCTGAGCAGAAAGAATGAATGTGCGAAATCGCAGGGGCGAGGGTTCCATCCAGGCGATTGAAAGTCGTTCAGGCTGAAAGCGGAAATGATGGAGAAGAGACCGAATCCCATGGACACTGCGGCGAGAACGGCAGAGACCCTTGAAGGGTTTTAAAATGGAAGAGTGGCCTCATCCTTCTGCCTGAAGTGTGGTGAGGGGATCCTAAGAAGCCCGGAGGAAGGAGGTGAGAGATGAGAGGGGTCTGAAAGGAGGCAATGGGGACAGAAGACAGGACTGGATTGGGGAGATGGTTAGAAAGCAGAGTTGACAGGATTTTGTGACTGAATCTGGTGAGTGAAATCAAGGCTGGGGCCGGCATTTATGTCTTGGGTATACGGTGGAGAGCGGTATCTTCATTGAGAAGGAACAGAGGAAAGAGTAAGATGAGTTTGCTTGGGAGACATGTTATGTTTGGGAACTTGTGGAAGTCCCCAGTTGCCCAGAAGGCAATTGGATATTTGGGTCTAGAGCAGGCGTTGGCAAACTGTAGCCCATCAGGCAGCCTCCTGGTTTTGTAAATAAAGTTATATTGGCACACAGCCTGGCCTGTTCATTTACTGTTGGCTACGGATGCATGTGCATGAACATGAGTAGTTGAGTAGATGTGACTGAGGCTGTATGTTGGCCAGCAAGCCCATAAAATATTTACTGCCTGGCTTTTTGCAGGAAATGCTTGCCGATTCCTGGTCTAGGGCCCAGGGAAGAGGTTTGGGCTGGAGATGTAGAATCAGGTACATAACACTGAAACAAGGGACGTGGATGAGGTCACCCTGAGAGAAGAAAAGAAGACCTGGGATGGAACAAGGGAAGTCTTTATTTCTTCTTTTCTCTCAGTGTGGTGTTAGTTTCTGGCGTACAGCAAAGTGATTCAATTATACATATATTATATATATAATGTATATATATTCTTCATATTCTTTTCCATTATAATTTATTACAAGACTGTTTTTTTTAAGTTTTTTTTAAAATTTATTTTATTCTTTTGGCCTCGCCGCACAGCATGTGAGATCTTAGCTCCCCGACCAGGGATTGAACTCACTTTCCCTGCACTGGAAGCACAGTCTTAACCACTGGACCTCTAGGGAAGTCCCACAAGATATTGAATATAGTTCCCTGTGCTATACAGCGTGACCTTGTTGTTTATCTGTTTTATGTATAGTAGTGTTTATCTGTTAGTCCCAGACTCCTAATTTATTCCTCTCCCCCTTTCCCCTTTGGTAACCATAAGTTTGTTTTCTATGTGTGAGTCTGTTTCTATTTTGTAAGTAAGTTCATTTGTATCATATTTTAGATTCCACATACAAGTGGTATCATATGATATTTGTCTTTCTTATTCTGACTTACTTCACTTAGTATGATAAATCTCTAGGCCCATACATGTTGCTGCAGATGGCATTATTTCATCCTTTTTATGGCTCAGTAATATTCCTATATATATAATATTATATACACACACACACACACACACACACACACACACACACACACACACATATTACATCTTCTTTATACATTCCTTAGTCAATGGACGTTTAGGTTGCTTCCACATCTTGGCTATTGTAAATAGTGCTGCAGTGAACACTGGGATGCATGTATCTTTTCAAAGTATGGTTTTCTCTGGATATATGCCCAAGACTGGCATTGCTGGACCTATCTTTAGTTTTTTAAGGAAACTCCATACTGTTCTCCATAGTGGCTTTACCAATTTACATTCTCACCAACAGTGTAGGAGGGTTCCCTTTTCTCCACACCCTCTCCAGCATTTATTGTTTGTAGACTTTTTGGTGATGTCCATTCTAACCGGTGTGAGGTGACACCTCATCGTAGTTTTTTTTTTAACATCTTTATTGGAGTATAATTGCTTTACAAGGGTGTGTTAGTTTCTGCTTTATAAAAAAGTGAATCAGCTATACATATACATGTATCCCCATATCTCCTCCCTCTTGCATGTCCCTCCCACCCCTCTGGGTGGTCAACAAAGCACCGAGCTGATCTCCCTGTGCTATGCGGCTGCTTCCCACTAGCTATCTATTTTATATTTGGTAGTGTATATATGTCCATGCCACTCTCTTACTTCGTCCCAGCTTACCCTTCCCCCTCCCCGTGTCCTCAAGTCCATTCTCCACATCTGCATCTTTATTCCTATCCTGCCCCTAGGTTCTTCAAAATTTTTCTCTTTTTTTTTAGATTCCATATATATGTATTAGCATAGGGTATTTGTTTTTATTGTTTTTGTTTTTGTTTTTATTTTTGTTTTGCTGTACGCGGGCCTCTCACTGTTGTGGCCTCTCCCGTTGTGGAGCGCAGGCTCCGGACGCACAGACTCAGTGGCCATGGCTCACGGGCCCAGCCGCTCCGCGGCATGTGGGATCTTCCCGGACCGGGGCACGAACCCATGTCCCCTGCGTCGGCAGGTGGACTCTCAACCACTGCGCCACCAGGGAAGCCCTAGGGGATTTGTTTTTCTCTTTCTGACTTACTTCACTCTGCATGACAGACTCTAGGTCCATCCACCTCACTACAAGTAACTCAATGTGCTTTTCTAAGAATTTGTCCATTTCTTGACGGTTGTCCGTTTTATTGGCATAGAGTTGCTTGTAGTAACCTCTCAGGATCCTTTGTGTTTCTGCAGTGTCAGCTGTTACGTCTCCTTTTTCATTTCTGATTCTGTTGATTTGAGTCTTCTCCCTTTTTTTCTTGTTGAGTCTGGCTAATGGTTTATCAATTTTGTTTATCTTCTCAAAGAACCAGCTTTCAGTTTTATTGATCTTTGCTATCCTTTCCTTCATTTCTTTTTCATTTATTTCTGATCTGATCTTTATGATTTCTTTCCTTTTGCTAACTTTGGGATTTTTTTGTTCTTCTTTCTCTAATTGCTTTAGGTGTAAGGTTAGGTTGTTTATTTGAGATGTTTCTTGTTTTTTGAGGTAAGATTATATTGCTATAAACTTCCCTATTAGAACTGCTTTTGCTGCATCCCACAGGTTTTGGGTCACTGTGTATTCATTGTCATTTGTTTCTAGGTATTTTTTGATTTCCTCTTTGATTTCTTCAGTGATCTCTTGGTTATTTAGTAGTGTATTGTTTAGCCTCCGTGTGTTTGTATTTTTTACATATTTTTTCCTGTAATTAATATCTAGTCTCATAGCGTTGTGGTCGGAAAAGATACTTGACACGATTTCAATTTTCTTAAATTCACCAAGGCTTGATTTGTGACCCAAGATATGATCTCTCCTGGAGAATGTTCCATGAGCACTTGAGAAGAAAGTGTATTATGTTGTTTTTGGATGGAATGTCCTATAAATATCAATTAAGTCCATCTTGTTTAATGTATCATTTAAAGCTTGTGTTTCCTTATTTATTTTCATTTTGGATGATCTGTCCATTGGTGAAAGTGGGATGTTAAAGTCCCCTACTATTATTCTGTTACTGTCGATTCCCTTTTATGGCTGTTAGCATTCGCCTTATGTATTGAGGTGCTCCTATGTTGGGTGAATAAATATTTACAATTGTTATATCTTCTTCTTGGATTGATCCCTTGATCATTTTGTAGCATCCTTTTTTGTCTCTTGTAACAGTCTTTAAAGTCTATTTTGTCTGATATGAGAAATGCTACTCCAGCTTTCTTTTGATTTCCATTTGCATGGAATATCTTTTTCCATCCCCTCACTTTCTGTCTGTATGTGTCCCTAGGTCTGAAGTGGGTCTCTTGTAGACAGCATATATATGGGTCGTGTTTTTGTATCCGTTCAGCCAGTCTGTATCTTTTGGTTGGAGCATTTAATCCATTTATATTTAAGATCATTATCAATATGTATGTTCCTATTACCATTTTCTTGATTGTTTTGGGTTTGTTATTGTAGGTCTTTTCCTTCTCTTGTGTTTCCTGCCTAGAGAAATTCCTTTAGCATTTGTTGTAAAGCTGGTTCGGTGGTGCTGAATTCTCTTAGCTTTTGCTTGTCTGTAAAGGTTTTAATTTCTCCGTCGAATTTGAGTCAGATCCTTGCTGGGTAGAGTAATCTTGGCTGTAGGTTCTTCCCTTTCATCACTTTAAATACGTCCTGCTATTCCCTTCTGGCTTGCAGAGTTTCTGCTGAAAGATCAGCTGTTAACATTATGGGGATTCCCTTGTATGTTATTTGTTGTTTTTCCCTTGCTGCTTTTAATATTTTTTTTTTGTTCTTAATTTTTGATAGTTTGATTAATATGTGTCTTGTCATGTTTCTCCTTGGATTTATCCTGTATAGGACTCTCTGCACTTCCTGGACTTGACTATTTCCTTTCCCACGTTAGGGAAGTTTTCAACTATAATCTCTTCAAATATTTTCTCAGTCCCTTTCTTTTTCTCTTCTTCTTCTGGGACCCCTATAATTCAAATGTTGGTGAGTTTAATGTTGTCCCAGAGGTCTCTGAGACTGTCCTCAATTCTTTTCATTCTTTTTTCTTTATTCTGCTCTGCAGTAGTTATTTCCACTATTTTATCCTCCAGGTCACTTATCCATTCTTCTCAGTTATTTTGCTACTGATTCCTTGTAGAGAATTTTAAATTTCATTTATTGTGTTGTTCATCATTGTTTGTTTGTTCTTTAGTTCTTCTAGGTCCTTGTTAAAACGTTTCTTGTATTTTCTCCATTCTATTTCCAGGATTTTGGGTCATCTTTACTATCATTACTCTGAATTCTTTTTCAGGTAGACTGCCTGTTTCCTCTTCATTTGTTAGGCCTGTTGGGTTTTTATCTTGCTCCTTCATCTGCTGTGTGTTTCTGTGTCTTCTCATTTTGCTTAACTTACTGTGTTTGGGGTGGCTTTTTCACAGGCTGCATGTTCGTAGTTCCCGTTGTTTTTGGTGTCTGTCCCCAGTGGCTAAGGTTGGTTCAGTGGGTTGTGTAGGCTTCCTGGTGGAGGGGACTGGTGCCTGTGTTCTGGTGGATGAGGCTGGATCTTGTCTTTCTGGTGGGCAGGACCATGTCCAGTGGTGGATTTTGGGGTGTCTGTGACCTTATTATGGTTTTAGGCAGCCCCTCTGCTAATGGGTGGGGTTGTGTTCCTGCCTTGCTAGTTGTTTGGCGTAGGGTGTCCAGCAATGTAGCTTGCTGGTCGTTGAGTGGAGCTGGGTCTTAGTGTTGAGATGGAGATCTCTGGGAGAGCTTTCACCATTTGGTATTATGTGGAGCCAGGAGGTCTCTGGTGGACCAATGTCCTAACTTGGCTCTCCCACCTCAGAGGCACAGGCCTGACACCTGGCTGGAGCACCAAGACCCTGTCAGCCCCACAGCTTTTGGGAGGTCTGAGGTCTTCTGCCAGCATTCAGTAGGTGTCTGTAGGAGCTGTTCCACATGTGGATGTATTTCTGATGTATTTGTGGAGAGGAGGGTGATCTCCACACCTTACTCCTCCGCCATCTTGAAGGTCTCGCCCTCTCATTGTAGTTTTGATTTGCATTCCCCTAATAGTTATCTATCTTTTCATGTGCATATTGGCCATCTGTGTGTCTTATTTGGAGAAATGTCTATTTAGGTCTTCTGCCCATTTTTGATTGGGTTGGTTGTTCTTTTGTTATTGAGTTTTATGAGCTGCTTTTATATTTTGGAAATAAGGCCCTTGTCAGTCGCATCATTTGCAAATATTTTTTCCCAGTCTGTAGGTTGTCTTTTCATCTTGCTTATGGTTTCCTTTGCTATGCAAAAGCTTTTACATTTAATTAGGTTTAGGTTTAATTAGGTCCCATCTGTTTATTTTGCGTTTGTTTCCTTTGCCTTGGAAGACTGACCTAAGAAAACATTGCTAAGACTTATGTCAGAGAAAGTTTTGCCAATTTTCTCTTCTAGGAGTTTTATGGTGTCATGTCTTATATTTAAGTCTTTAAGCCATTTTGAGTTTATTTTTGCATAGCATGTGAGGGAGTGTTCAAGGGAAGTCTTTTGAGGTGACAAACAGTTAGCTGGAGGGGACTGCCAGTAGGGGTTCAAAGAAGCCAAGGAAAGTGAGACTTTTTTTGAAGGTGGGAGTGGTCAGCAGTGCCCAAATGCTTCTGAGAATTCAAGTGAGATGTACCTGTGTGTCCCAGCAGGTGAGAACAAATGAGGTCACAACACCTTACTCAGCCGAATCTCAGTGGCCCAGGCTCCTCACAAAGTCTACTCTGCCCACCACTCCCACCAAATATATAGGAAACCCAGGAAAATAGCATATTTTATTCAACAGATTCCTGACCCACCTCTTTAATACTTTTGCCCCAACATATTTGGCTGTGTGTTCTTTGATTGAATCTCCATATAACAATGATTTTGTAACGTCATGTTCTATGAGAGAAGAGAAAAATAATTCATTCTTTCTCTACCATTTTCTTATTGGTAGATTTAAAAACTTTCAGCTTCATATCTTATTATTGATAATGAAAGACAACTTTTAAGGATTGTTGTCAAATTTAGGGAAACTTCCATCAAACTGCTATTATGTATGAGCTGTAAGATTTGGAATACTTCCCAAGACTCTCTTCTAGCTTGGTACATTTCATATCCACATATCACATCACATTATCGTGATTCAGTCCATGGTCCTGCCCATTCCTGTCAGGTCAGTCAGCATGGTGGATATTAGGAATGTTCTGGAAGCCATTTTGCACTGGGACGGCCAGCAGTAACTCACACAGGAATGAATCCATGCCACATAAATGCATCCCACCGACCCCAAACTCAATTCACCTTTAGCTGAATCCCCAAAATGCCCACGCCCACTCCAGTGTCATTTAACCTAAAGAGATGGAGGGAAGGTCAGTGTGGAAAGAAACAGAGGTTTTAGCCAATTTTGTCTAAAATATTTTATTTTGCAAATTTTACAAAAGCATACGACCACATGAATACATTGCTAGTGTAACCGACAGTGGGGTCTCGCTGCTGGCCGCTCAAAAGCCCGTAAAGAGGCAAGGTTGGTGGAAAGGAAAGTCTGCTTTATTTTGGATGCTTGCAACCAGGGGGAAGGGCAGGTGCCTGTCCAAAGGCCAACTCCACCCCCCCGCACCCCGGCCCCCCACGGACAATTGGTGGGCAAGAGGTTTTATAGGCAGAAGGAGGGGGGGGCCACCTGCAGAAACAGCACAGTCAGCTCTGACGGTCATCTTGAAATCAATCATGAGGTGGTCTGATCAGCGTCATCTTGATTGTTTTAAGTACAGTTAATCTTCAGTTCCAGGGTCGGTTTGTTCCCATTTCCTTGAGGCCAGTTCTCGGAATTGTGGCAGCTTGTGTCACGGCTACAGCCTGGTCATCATGTAGTTAACGTCTTCCACCTGGTGGGCGTTTCAGTATCTACAAGACAGCTCACAGGATGTGGCTCAGAATATTATCTATAGCCCTTGAGGAGGAACTAAGGTCCTTGACTCTGCTTAATGACTAAACTATTATTATTTGGTCTCCTTTGACTGTTTTCCTTTGTTTCTGCATTTTCTCATTCCTCTGATTAAACTTATTCTTTGGCTAAAGTTTTTCCACAGACAAAAGGCAGGCGGAGCACATGGGAGGCATAGACCATAGGGGTCCTGCTCCGTTTCACTAAGACCCTTCCAGAGCCTCAGAAGGGCTGTTGAAGTGTCTCTTGCTGTGGAATGAATCACCGCAAAACACGGTGACTTAAAATAAGAATAATCATTTCATCATTTCACAAGATTCTGGAGGTTGACTGGGCTCAGCCAGGCGGCTCTCTCACTCGGAGTCCCTGGGAGGTCGGGTTCAGATGGTGGCTGGGTCTGGGATCATCTCAAAGGGTTCCTCACTCGCGTGTCTCAGGGTGGATACTGCCTGTCGCTGGGACCTCAGGTCGCATGTGGGCTAGAGCACCTGTGGCCTCTCCATGGATCCTGGGCTTTCTGGAAGTGTAGCAGCTGGGTTCCTATCTCCTTTATGACCAAGCCTGGAAAGTCACAAGCATCACCCCCACCATAATCACAGGCTTGCTCAGACCTCCAGGGAGGACACATAGACCCCACCTTTCGGTGGGAGGACTGTGACCTCACACTGTGGGAAGATCATGCGTGCTGGGCGGTCCTGTTGCTGCCATCGTGGAAAACACCATCTGCCACGCGGCCCGTGGAAGGGTGGAGCCCTGCCGCTTAAGCTTTAGTCATTTCTCTGTACATCTCGATCTATTCACGTGTGTTCCCTAATTCAGCCTTTTCTATAGCTTCTCAACAGTGCTTCCCTAAAACCTCTTCCTTCTCCTACCTTAACACAGATCGAATCCTTGGAGTTTGCCCAAGCAGCTTCAAGCACATCAGCTTCTACTGAGGGTCAAGCCAGAGATTCGTCCTCCCTCCACCACCCCGCTAGCGGTGTCAGAACACTGCAACATCACTGTGTCTTTGCTAGGTAAAGGGACTTGTTTATTCTGGGTGGCCTCCTCACGCAATAAGCTCCAATCTGTCCTTGCACTCAGACAGGGCAGCTTTTGTTAAGTGGGAGGATATCCTCCCCATTATGTTCAAGCAGGGCTGTAACAACACAGAGTTGCTTGGGGGTCCAAACTGTTGCAATCTTGAATTGTCATAGTCACGCAACCCTTCTTCCACAAAGCATACAGGAGTGTGCTTTTGGCACAGTGGCGTCAGGGTCGGAATGGATTTCTCGAATTGGCCCCATATTCTGTCTCAAACCAGTAGTCCGTCCCACCTGACGTCATGGTGTTGGGTAGACCTCTGTGTGTAAGGGCCTTTTTTCCCTAACTGTACATTCTTTCTCAGGAAGTCTGGGTGGTTTCCCACAAGTCGTTCACCCCTTTATATCCCCGTGCTTCAACAGGCATTAGAGTGTCTGCATCCTAGTATTTTTCTCCCAGGCAGCTCCTCTGTACCCAGGTCAGTGAGGGGAGGTGGAGGGTTCTCCAACTTTGTAGCAGTGTTCAACCCAGACAGAGCATCCGTCGGGGGACACCTGAACTCTGTTCATCAGCACTGTCTGAGCTCCCTTTCTACTCAACCGAAACGTCCCTGTACAAAGATAAAGACTGAAAATGTTCCTTGACCGTAGCAGCAAGGGGGTCAGCAGCATGGAGGGTGGAGAAGGCAGGCCACAGCTGCAAAGCACCCGCTGATAGATGGCGGGGGGGCGGGGTAGGGGGCCCGGGAGGCAAGCACCAGAGGGAAGAGAGCCCTGCTCCAGCAGCGGGAAGCTCGCTGTCCCCCCGGCGGGAAGCTGAGGGAGTTTCCTTCAGGGTCTGTTTCCTCCCCAGAGTAGGAGGTGTGTTCATCTTCAGAGCATGGCTGGGGGCCGGTCGGGATACTGGAGACGGAGGAAGCAGGGCAGTCTAGAACCAGCGCCTGAGGAGATTCACAGAGGGATGGAGGGGAACACAAGGGGCTGGCTGCCCAGAGGTGCGGTCTGGACCCTGGAGCCTGGCGGCCCCTCCAGCCTCTCAGGAGGATGAGCTGGGACCTGGTTTGATCAAGTTCTCATGGGCGCCCTATCCCAGTGGACAGGCCAATTATTTGGCTTCCAGCACCTTCACCCCTGCTGGAAACATCGCCCGTCTCTGATGGCTGGAGGGACACTGGCCCCACCTGGCTATGTATTGAATGCCTGGGCTGCTCTGGCTAAATCCGAGTGGAGAGAGTGGCGGGAGCTCAGAGGAGAGAGGGACAGTGAACTTGGCTTTGTATGCTTGGCAGGAGTGACAATGCTGAGTGACAGTGATTCCGTTTGCTAATGACTGTGTTTTAAGAATATCATATTTGGCTCTGTCATCAAGAATTCAGTTCACCTGCCTGGCGCTTGGATACATCTGAGTTTGCAACCCCTGACTGGACCAAAAGAAGCAGGTGAGGAGGGGCTTCCCTGGTGGCTCAGTGGTTAAGAATCCGCCTGCCAATGCAGGGGACACGGGTTCGAGCCCTGGTCCGGGAAGATCCCACATGCCGCGGAGCAACTAAGCCCATGCGCCACAACTACTGAGCCTGCGCTCTAGAGCCCACGCGCCACAACTACAGAAGCCCACGTGCCTAGAGCCCATGCTCTGCAACAAGAGAAGCAACCACAATAAGAAGCCTACGCACCTCAACAAAGAGTAGCCTCCACTTACCACAACTAGAGAAAGCCCGCGCGCAGCAACAAAGACCCAGTGCAGCCGAAAATAAATAAATAAATAAAATAAATAAATGAAAAAAAAAAAAAGAAGCAGGTGAGGAGCTTTGGGGGAGGAGAGATAAAAGTGGAAAATTAGGGGCTTCCCTGGTGGTGCAGTGGTTAAGAATCCACCTGCCAATGCAGAGGACACGGGTTCGAGCCCTGGTCTGGGAAGATCCCACATGCCGCAGAGCAGCTAAGCTTGTGCACCACAACTACTGAGCCTGCGCTCTAGAGCCTGCGAGCCACAACTACCGAGCCCACGTGCCACAACTACTCAAGCCCGTGAGTCACAGCTACTGAAGCCCGCACACCTAGAGCCCGTGCTCCGCAACAAGAGAAGCCACTGCAAGGAAGAGTAGCCCCCGCTCGCCACAACTAGGGAAAGCCCTCAAGCAGCAACAAAGACCCAACGCGGCCAAAAATAAATAAATTTATTTTAAAAAAGTGGAAAATCAGGTTGGGGCCAAATGACTGGGGGCTGGGGGGAGAGGGTTGGTTGCTTATTAAATATGCAATTAATTTTGTGGATTTTAACTTAAAGAGCATGGCGTGCCACTGAAGGCAGAGTGTGCCACAGACTCGGAGCTCCAGGCTCCTTGAGAAAGAAAAGGCTGCCATTTGTGGAGAAGAGGAGGTTTTCCTTTTCTGGGGTCATTTGCTTCCATGGCAACAGAAAGTAATCCCCTGGATTTTACAAAACCCTTTTCTGAATCATTCCCCCCTGGTTTCCCGAGTCCCCTGAGAGTGGCCAAAGGGAAAAAGATATCTTCCAAGTTGAGATTCCAGTTCAATGAGTTGGATGGATATAGTTCTAAAAGGCTACATAGGCAAGGGTTAGCCAAGCTATACCTCACTGCAAGCCTCCTGCCGGGTTCTCTACCTCAGGTCCTTTCAGATTCCTCCCCCGTCGCCCAAGGAGTGATGGATTATTATAAACATTGTTCAGTCTTATTTGACCTACTTTTCAAAACCAAGTTCCACCATCTGAATAACTATGGAAGCTAAAGGGTTCCTGCATTTTGTTCCTCCAGATGCCTTTCCACCTACCCAGGCCAAAATTAGCAGTAATCCCATGGAAAATCCTGGGGGGCCCTTCTTTGGAAATTACTGCTCGTCAGACACTGCAGGAGAAACACTCTGCCTGAAACAAAGAGCTGCCGACTGCCACGCCTTCGTCGGAAGGAATCACAGGGTTCAGACGTGGGTGGGAGATTCACTAAGAACCTGCTCATAAGCAAATGAGTGGAAAAGTGAAATAAGGTAAAGACATTATTACCTCAGGGGCAATTTTTTACTTCCAACTACCATATTTTGCAGGCTTGTCCACTCTGTGCCGGGCACAAACAGCATGATGAATGAAGCACATACAGTAAAACTCCGTATCATGCTATATAACCAGCAGCTTTGTCTCCATTATTATTACCATCTTATGTATCAGGAAATTGGAGCTCACCTGCCCAAAGTTATGCCGATGGAAAGGATCCCAAGTATCTGAGTCCCAAGTGACTGCTTTTAACTACTGCCTTGCAAATTTCTTCTGGGGAGAAGGAATAGGGACAACAACAAAAATATTAGCTACACTTGATTGGAAAATGGCTGCGTACAAGGCCCTGTCCTTAGGACTTTACATAGATTATTTCATTTACTCCTCCTCATGACCCTAAGGGAGAGCTACTGTTATCATCATTCACATTTTACTGATGTGAGGAGAGGTTCCATAACTGGCCAAGCATCACTCAGTTACGAGGCCGGATGGGGCAGGGATTGACGGGGCATCCAATGCCAGGGCCAGGCCCTTCAGCTTCCTATCATTGCCATAGTCATCAACTGCAGCACTCAGAATGAGCATTTATTGAGCACCTACTGCAATTGCAGAACTGTTATCACCCTGGAAGCCCCAACAATGAGGCAAGGCCAAGCACTGGTAGAAAGAGCAGAATTCAAACCAGAGTCCAGAGCCTAAAGTGTGCTGCCTGGACGGGCACGAGAGGGATGCTCATCCTTGGACCGCTGTCCAGGGGCTATCTGCCTGGGTTTGCACATTTCAGCGTCTTGTATTGAGCTTGCCGCTGAATTGTGCAGAGTTCTGCTTGCTTTCTGTTTTTAGGATGAACATCACCAAGCAGAGGTTAAACTCCAGGACATTGTATTGCCCGTTGTATTTCCACTGTATGTCCCCAAACCTGCAGAGGGTGTGTTGGTGCTCAAGTACATGAAATTGAGTGAAACCTCCCCTTTTTGGTCTCTCTCTTTATTGATTGTTCATCCATAAATGCCTTTAAGGGCATCAGCTTTCGATGCAGTCAACAACAAGCAAAGAATCAGGACATCCAACGCTTTCTTCTCCTAAGAAAACTTCTTTGTGAGCCTGATTCTGCAGAGGCTTGTTCCTTTGTTAGAGATGGGCAAACTGTAGGAGATAAAGTAGATTATGTTACATGCTTAATGCGGAAAGTGGGCTTCATGCAAGAGCTTGGAGTTTCCAGCAACACTGAAACTGCCTCCCCTTGGGCGATCCTAGCGCCTCAAAGCAATAGCTCTGACGCAGTTAAGACTTCACTAACCCACAGAAGCGCAGACAACCTTTATTTTCAGCCGTGCCTTTGAAGCGCGAGGCTTGGCGGAGAGCTTAGGCGCCAGTTAAATAGACGCGGATACCGATAGCGGCCGGCAGGGGGCAGCAGACCCCAGCCTTTTCTGCCTCTGAGGTTGAGCGCCCGCGTCCCCAGGAGGGAATCCCCAGGTCACCAAACCTGTCGCAGGTTTTTATCCTCAGTGACTCCACCAGCAGATGGGTTCATTCTCTTCTGAGGCTGCAGGCTCGGGCTGCAAGGGAGAGAAGAATTCCAAGGCAGGGGCGGGAGCTGGTGAGGGCACGTCGCCAATTCCCGCGGATGATTTATGCCTCGGATAGGAAAACTGGAGATGCTGGCCAAGGCGGCAGCTGCCTGCATTCCGGCAAAGTCACCGGGCGGCGGCGGCCTCGCGGCCAGGGCCCGGGCGGCGGGAGCCAGGACCCGTCCGGCGGAAGGATGCCCAGGTGGGGAGCAAAGGTAGGGAACTCCTCCGCCTCGATGCTGGGCTGGGGTTTTCTGGCGCGTGGCCCGCCCGGTCCTGGGGTTTGGGGGTGGCGCGGTTGACAATCTGTGTGGAAGAGGAGGGGTGGAATTTTCACTTTCCACGAGTGGTGATGCATAACCCTGGTGCTCCAGACACTGAACCTGGAATTTCGAAACTGGCCGGGGTAGGAGATGTTTCGGAGGAGGGCAGGCCCCTGCGTTTCCCTGTTTTAACATCTTTTTGCTGAGGGCATGTGAAGAGACTGGGACAGGCTAGGTTAAGAAGAGATGGTCAAAGAGCGGCTAATACCTGTATTTCTGAGCAGAGAAATTGGGAGCCCCCTTATCATGCCCAGTGTGGCTTTGTCATCTTCCTTCTACGGATTTACCTTGTTTTATGCCGTAGCTGTGTTCCTAGAAAGCCATGCAAAACAATTTATTTTTTTTTTATTGACTCATTTAAAAGACAAGAAGTAGCTTGTTGTAGGGTACATTGATCCTAGGCAAAAAGGGGATTTATATGCTCTTAACTAGGAGTATTCATGTGCTCTGTGTATGCTTCATGTTCTGTAGAACTACAGGTGAGATGACCTTTTCACTGATTTTCAGAATTGTGGATTGCTTACTTCATAGTCATGGTGGGGGGGGGGGGGAAATGACTTCCTATTTTTCTCTTCAGTTCTCTCTTTCCTTATTTGCAGAATAAGGAATAAAGCAGAAACCTTTTTGTTTAGATCAGTTTGACATTTATCCTCCACTCTTCTGAAGTTTGGGCTTCGATAAGTTAATATGAGTACAGTAAAATTAGTACTCTAAAACTAGCTAATGTGCTTAATAATAAAAAAAAATCCAGTTTCTAAAAATTCTATTCCATTTGGTAGTTTGACCCATATGACATATATGCGTATGTGTGTGTAAGTAGATAGCTACCTTTGTAAGGAAAAGGTGTGTTATACATTGTACTGAGTTTATATTTTTACTGCCCATCACTAAGACCTCCTTTAACTTAAAAAAGTGGATTGTATAGATCTGTGAAATAAGCAACAAGAACAAAAACAGTGTATGCTTTTGTGGTTACATAAACAAAAAACTGAAAGTAACAATTTATGCTGTGGACCAGCATTAAGTTGTTGTCAGCGACTGTCATAGTCAGTTAAAGTGCTGATAAGTGCAGAAGACCAGAACTGAATTCCCTGGAGGTCGGACCTTGGAAATTGCTCTTTTGAATTGATTACTGGTAGTTCATCTTTCCTACAAAAGTAGAAAACAAGTATACAAAACCGGATTTAGGAAAGTGGACACTTAATCAATCACAGCACCCTACTCTTAAAGGTAATCAACAAATGATTTCAGTGACTCTTGTGCTGGGCTGGTCATCACTCACTCCCTCTTCTAGATGACGGTCCTCCAGATTTCTGCAGCCAGCACCCATGTTCCCAGACCCAGCATCTCCTGGTGCTGTAGGACTTCCCGTGTCCCCCAGCAACCTCCCAAGAAAATGTGACACTTTAGAAAGGACCCTACTGTACCCTCTAGGTGTGGTCCAGAGAGCTAAGACAGAGCCCTGTGGGTCCATTATTATGCATCCCTTGATCGGGATGCCTTATTCCTATTAATTCTGCAAACAGTCATTTGTAAAAAGACCCTTCATTTTAAACTAGCAGCTCAGCTATCCTGCGTGTAAACTGCCCTGAAGTTGGCTCTCCCCTCATCACCTGTGTAACTGGCCATACAGTTCATCATATTGTGTTAATTTAAGAAATGGAACTATATGGAAAAAGGCAGATTGAACAAATACTGAAGCAATTTACCAACTTTCCCACAACTTGGAATTAACAACTGAACGTTTCATCATTTTAACATTATTCTTTTAAAAAAAAAAAAAAAGATGAAATCCTCTCTATTCTCCCCAGCCCGTAACCCAAGCCCGCACAGCACTATCATAACTTAGTAAGTACCCCTCCCGTCGATTCTGGCATTCTAAAATTCTTTTGACTTAATTTAGCTTTTTAAAATCAACCTCTGCACGTAGTTTAGAGAGTCAAAAAGTTCTGTGAAATGCCTGCATTTCCCTCCCCTGAGGCCACCACTTTGAACTCCTTAAACTGATTCTATTTTTATTTACCTTCAAATCTCTAAATAACATTCTGGTCCTGGTACTTCTTGATTTTATTCAGTTTTAATCGTTATCTGTTGACTTCCCACTCTGGAATATTAGGATTTAATTCTCTTTAGTGCACCTGTCAACATCACATCACACACACACACACACACACACACACACACACACACACACATACACATCCTTTTCCTTTAGTTATGTAAATATTCAATGCTCATATTTTTAATGACTATGAAATGCTATTTATAACTGAGCCATATAGCATACTTTTACATTTTCCCCTAGAATTAATAATTGCCATTTTTGAAAGCATTTTATCTACTTTCACAAATTCCACTCCAAATTCTCTACCAGTTTTGCAAATCTTTTACGTATGTCCAAATCCATTAGGCAGTCTAGCAATTTTCTTAGCGATCTCTCCTCTGGAACCTTCTACCCTGCTCCAACCTGGGCTGGGTAGATGTGCGACAGGCCTGCTGCACAGTTGTCATGTGATCTCCATCTACTGTCATCCAGCAGGTCCCTGTGCCTCTTTGATATTTGATCCCCTGTTTCTTGAGTCCCACATCTTCCTCTTTTGAAAAAATGTATTACTTCCTCATTTTGCTGGAGCAAATCTTCTGGTATCATCCTTAGAAAAGATACATGGAACTTTTTAAAAATTGAGGTTAAATTCACATAACAAAATTAATCATCTTAAAGTGAACAATTCGTAATCATTTAGTACATTCCTAATGTTGAATAACCACCCCCTCTATCTAGTTTCAAGACATTTTCATCACTCCCAAATTATATACCATACCTATTTAGCAGTTACTTTGCATCTTCCCCTCCTCCAGCCTGGGGCAACCACTCAGCACAAAGTTTGCCAGGTTCAACCATGTAGTAGCCTATATCAATACTTCATTCCTTTTTATGACTGAATAATATTCCATTGTGTGTATAGGCCACAATGTTTATTCATTTATCCACTGATGAACACTTGGGTTGCTTCCATATTTTGACTGTTGTTAACAGTGCTGCTATGAACATTTGTGTACAAGTATTTGAGTACCTGTTGTCAGTTCTTTAGGGAACAAATCTAAGAGTGGAATTGCTGAGACATATGGTAATTTTTTTTTTTTTAATTTATTTATTTTTATTTTCTGGCTGCGTTGGGTCTTTGTTGCTGCGTGCGGGCTTTCTCTAGTTGCAGTGAGTGGGGGCTACTCTTCGTTGCGGTGCATGGGCTTCTCTTGTTGCGGAACACAGGCTCTAGGCACACGGGCTTCAGTAGTTGTGGCACTCGGGCTCAGTAGTTGTGGCTCATGGGCTTAGCTGCACTGTGGCATGTGGGATCTTCCTGGAGCAGGGCTCGAACCGGTGTCCTCTGCATTGGCAGGCGGATTCTTAACCACTGCGCCACCAGGGAAGCCCGAGACATATGGTAATTCTATATTTAACATTTTGAGGTACTGACAACTGTTTTCTGTGGCAGTTGAGCCATTTTATATTCCTACCGGCAACGAACAATAGTTCCAGTTTCTCCATATCCTTACTAACACTTGTTATTTTCCATTTTATTAAAGTATAGATATCTTAACGCGTGTGAAGGAGTATTTCATTGCAGTTTTGATTTGCATTTCTTTCATGACTAATGATGTAGAGCATCATTTTATGTACTTGTGAGTCATTTGTATGTCTTTTTTGGAGAAATGTCTATTCAAATTCTATGCCCATTTTAAAAATTAGGCTGTTTGTCTTTCTGTTGTTGAGATGTAAAAGCTCTTCATATATTCTGGATACTAGACCTTTATCAGATATATGATTTGCAAATATTTTCTCTCATTCTGTGGGTTGCTTTTTACTGTTGGTTATGTCCTTTGATGCACAACAGTTTTTAATGTTGAATAAGTCTAATTTATCTATTTTTCTTTTGTTGCTTGTGCTGCTAGTGTCATATCTAAGAATTCTTTGTCAAATTCAAGGTCATGAAGATTTACCCTTATGTTGTCTTCTAAAAGGTTTATGGCTTTAGGTCTTCTATTTAGCTTGTTTGTACGTGTCGAGTTAATTTTCGTGTATTGGGTGAGGTAGGAGTCCAGCTTCATCTTTTTGCATGTGGATATCCACCTGCCCCAGCACCATTTGTTGAAGAGACTGTTCTTCCTAATTGAATGGACTTGGCTCCCTCATTGAAAATCAGTTGGCGCAAATAAATCCTTTAATATCTTCCACGTCTGAAAATGTCTTAACTCTACGTTTACACCTAATTGACAATTTGGCTGAGTAAAACGTTCATTTTCCCCAGAATTGTTTTCTAGTTCCCAGTGTTGCTGTTGAGATATTTGATATCATTCTCATTCTTTATGCCTGCCATGTAGCCTGTGTTTTCTCTCTGGTAATTTGTGAAATATTTTCTTTATCCCCAGTATTTGAATACTTTGTTAAGATGTTCATTCACATGGGTTTGTGTTTCGAGTGGGCCGTTTCAACATACAAAGCCATGTCCTTCAGTTCTGAGAATTTTTCGTTGTCTTCGTTATACACACACATATACGAATATTATTTTACTTTTAAATTGTTAGTAATATATAACACTGAAATGTTGTAACGTATGTGTGTGTATATATATATATATATATATATGAACAATTTATATATGTGTACGTGTTTATGTATATGTATATATATATATACACACATATTTTGACGTTTTACCCCAGAAAATAAGGATATGCTTTTATAAAACCATAATACCCTTTCAACATACTTTTGAAAACTAAAAGTAATTCCCTATTACTTAATACCCTGTCTATATTCTGATGTCCATAATTGTCCTCAAAATGATTTCTACAGTTGTTCCTAATTTTTAGAGCCAATCAATGATCACATGTTATATTTGATTGTTGTGTTTCTTAATATACACACACATGTACTTTTTCTTATTATTATTTAAATTTGATTTTCCTGATTAGCAGAGACTTGACATTATTTCTTTTTTTCTTTTAATTTTTGGCGGCGTTGGGTCTTTGTCGCCACACGTTGGCTTTCTGTAGTTGTGACAGGTGGGCTTCTTATTGCAGTGGCTTCTCTTGTTGTGGAGCACGGGCTAGACATACGGGCTTCAGTAGTTGCAGCCTGCAGGCTCAGTAGTTGTGGCACACGGGCTTAGTTGCTCCATGGCATGTGGGATCTTCCCGGACCAGGGCTCGAACCCGTGTCCCCTGCATTGGCAGGCGGATTCTTAACCACTGCACCACCAGGGAAGCCCTTGACATTATATCTGCTAGATTTCTTCCTAATAGTCTGTTGCAGGCTTTTATATTCTGACTGGTTTGTAAAACTGTTACCTATACCTCCCAATGTTGTTCCACTTCCGAGTCACTGATAAAAGCACTGAGTAGAGCTGAGCCAATGCCGGGACCTTGTGACATGCCCCTAGAAACCAGTCTTAGAGTGGAAAGTGATCTATCCATCCAGAATTTTCAGATACAGAAACTTAACATGCTATAATTTCACTTCATATTTCTGTTTTTGCATAAGGCCAGCATGAGCACCTTTGTGAAATGACTTATTGGGAAACAGATATGTATTGTACCTGTAGCAGGCTTCTGGTCTACCTGCTGAGTCCTCAGAGTGAAATTGGAAATAATGGCTCCCATTTATTGTGTGGCTGCCAGGCACCCTGTATTTTCATGTAATATCTCTAGTGCTCACAACGCCCACTAAAATAGAACATTATTACCACAATTTGAGAGATGAGTAGAATGAAGCTCAGAGAGACGAAGGAGCTAGTTTAGGTTACAGTTTTATCTGATCCCAAAATCCATTCTCCCTCTGCTACTGCCCATTGCTCATCATGAATAGCTTGCCCTGACTTTTTCTGAGCAATCACCTGTTGCCTTCTAAATCCTCAGTAAGGCATTTAGCAGCCTAATTCTTAATGACATCATCATTAATAAACTGAATAATCAGAATTAATTAGTGAATGGTTTCTACCTATCACCACTTAGGGAAACTTTCTCCTGAAATCTACATAGGCACCAGCTTCAGCCCTTGATTTGAAATAATCATCAATAAGAAAGAATGCAGAATCCTTAATAGTAGAGGTTCTGGGTTGTTGTGTTTTCTTTAAATTGTAAACAAAAGATTTTAATTGTCTTCCCAGACAACACACACACACACACACACACACACACACACACACAGATGAAAATCATGGAGGCAAGGGAGAACCAACTATTACTTTTATGCATAGTTATCTGATAGTAAAAAAAAAAAACAGAAAAAACCCACATTAGGTATGAGCCTCCTTCATACTTTTCTTCACCTTTCACATTTTCTACCCCTTTCAAGAAAATACAAAAACCATTTTGTATAAGGAACACTGGCCGATAGGCTGAAATCTGTACCCTCATCTAGACGCCTCACTAGAAGGTGTCACCCCACTAGAGAGATGTCAAGGCCTATCTCCCAGCTCCCAAACCATCTCTGTACCTTTGGTGTCTTCCCATGGGACGTCACCCAAGAAAGCCCTTGACCCCCCAAGCTCTCCCTTGACCCCTCTGGGACTTCACTGGTTAGGACAGCTCTCTTCCTTGGTTCAGTCACATAAGGAAATAATTGATTACGTTGGAGTAAGTAAACATGCCAACTTCCAACTAAAAAAAAAAAATTAATTAATTAATTCATCTTGGGAAATTTTGCCTTTTGAAAGCAATATTTATATTTACATTATAAATATTGGGTTGGCCAAAAAGTTCATTCGGCTAATGAATACATTGTTCAATGAAGTTCTTGGTGAAAACGAAAAAATGTGTCCTTTGTTTTTACTTAAAACCGAACGAACTTTTTGACCAACCCAATACTTTACATTAGAAATCAAAAGTCATTAGAAAAGTAAAGATTTTAATGCAAGGCAATAAAATATTGGTTATGTTTTCATGTAATCATGCAACAAATGTGTATGGACTGTGTACCAATGTCTTGGGCCTTGGGATGAAACAAACATGATAAATAGGCAAGCATGGTCATTGCCCACCCCAAGCTTACAGGTAAGTGAGGGATATAGACGAAGACAGAGGCAGTTACACGCCTCTGTGATAAAGCCCGTGATGGGGGAGCATGGGGGGTTACAGGCGTCCACAGGAGGTATTGAACCCGGAGCTGGTGGAGAGTAGGGTGGCCGGGAGAGACTTCCAGAGCTGCTTCTGGATTCCAGCTCTCTTGCTGAGATCTGATCAAGGAAGAACGGTAGAGATGGTGGATTGAGGGCATGAGGATGGAAGAAATCGTCTTCTAGGCAGAGGAATGGGAACCCAACCAGAGCTCCTTAAGGGCCTTCGTTGGAGTTGGGTGTTGCGGGTATGAGGGAAGCTGGGCTGAGCAGTGGGTCTCATGACTGAGAGAATCAGGGTACTCTGGGTTGAACGTCTGAAACCTGCCAACAAGGACTTTGGTAGCAATTCTATTAGAAAAGCCATGAAATCATATCATTGAAATGGACCAAGCTTGTAGCCATTGAGCTATAATTGCTTTGTAATCAGCTCTTGAAGTTGAAAAAGGACGTCACCCTAAAAACAGTTAGTTCGCTGGGTAGGTGTCTGTCGACCCTCACTTTTCTTTCCCTTTGCTCCTTTGGTTTTGGGATCTGATCTATCTCTACTTATTTGTCATGTTGTATTAGTAAGCATCACTTTGCCCCCAGCCAATTAAAAGAGGATTTCTGAGGAGTGGACCCAGAGGCTACCCCATCCTTATGAAATCCTTTCCTCCCACTTGTAATTTATTTCCTCAGCTTCCAGCTCTCCTTCTGATACGCCTCTTCTCTGCAGCAAAACTGAAGGACATTTTCATTAGAATTAGAAGGTTCAGCAAATTATACCCGTTTGTTTTCCCTTTTCCTGTTCCTTTATAAAATCTCCCGTTTGCTTTCTTGGAAGCCATTTATGAGCGATCGCTTTGGTCTGCTCGCCTAACACCCTTGCTTGTTTGTTCTATCATTCTTTTATCATCATAGCTTGAGCTGTTCCTCATGTGGATTGTTTATTGGGACCATTTACACTGCTATTGTCTTCACTGGGCTACTTTTCCACGTGGCTTTTGAACAGTAGTTCTGTCAAGATTTTCTTCTTACGTGTGCTCAATACAGGCTTCTGTTTCTTTGTAGATTTTGGTTTTACAACCTCTATTTTCACACGCCTCCGCCCCCCCCCCCCCCCCCCCCCCCCCCGCGATGACAGACGTGTCCATATTGTCATCTCCTCATCATCATCTAAATCACTTCTTACCAAGACCTACAGACTGCCCCCGCCACCGTGTTATTAAAGGGAAGGTTTTGGTCATAAATAAAAGAGACTTTAGAATACAATTGATAATGATTTGGCTTCCCCCCATTTCAGTAAGAGAATCGAGGGCAGCAAATTCTCTGAAGATACGTAGAAAATACCACAGAGAACTGCTTTCATACTCTTGATTAAAGAGATTGGAGGCATTACTGCCATAAACCATTTGCTATTGACCACTTTGCCTGTTTGGGTCAATATAACTATCAATATGTTAGGAATGTCAGAATTTTCTGTGACCTTAAGTATGCATTTGAGCAACTATTAAAACTATATGTAATCTATCAGACGTCTCACAAATGAATTTCCCAAAGCAAAGGAAGAATTTTGACTGATCTATGTTCAAACCACGTCTTACTTTGTAAAATCAAAGATTTCTTATACCTGGGTCAACATACCAATATCCAGGGGGAAGGTGACAATATTTATCAGTATTTCTAATATATGAATGTTATAGATCAAATAACAGGATATTTTAATTTTTTGTTCATGGCTTTAACAAAACCACTTCCCCTTTCATCACCAATTTTTTTTTTTCTAGTCAATAAGAGAGAGGAGGGCTTCCCTGGTGGTGCAGTGGTTGAGAGTCCGCCTGCCGATGCAGGGGACATGGGTTCATGCCCCGGTCCAGGAAGATCCCACGTGCCGCGGAGCGGCTGGGCCCGTGAGCCATGGCCGCTGAGCCTGCACGTCCGGAGCCTGTGCTCCGCAACGGGAGAGGCCATGGCGGTGAGAGGCCCATGTACTGCAAAAAAAAAAAAAAAAATAAGAGAGAGGAATCTATGTCACGTGTTAAAACTACCTCAAAGCTTCATTTACATACTTCTTAGGAATCTAGACATCTTAAAATTTCATATTATTCCCAGTTTTTTACCTTAATGTGTAGGATAGTTATTGCCTAATAGTTATGGGATAAATAAGTACAGCTTTAATTTTGTTTGCTGGATTGTGAAAATGATGAGTTAAATCTAAGAGATACGGTACGCGGGCCTCTCACTGTTGTGGCCTCTCCCGTTGTGCAGCACAGGCTCCGGATGCGCAGGCTCAGCGGCCACGGCTCACGGGCCCAGCCGCTCCACGGCATGTGGGATCTTCCCGGACCGGGGCTCGAACCTGTGTCCCCTGCATCGGCAGGCGGACGCAGTGGCTTCTCTTGCTGTGGAGCACAGGCTCTAGGCGTGCGCGCTTCAGTAGTTGTGGCACGCGGGCTCAGTAGTTGTGACTTGTGGGCTCTAGAGCACAGGCTCAGTAGTTGCGGCGCACCGGCTTAGTTGCTCCGCGACATGTGGGATCTTCCCGGACCGGGGCTCGACCCTGTGTCCCCTGCATCGGCAGGCGGACCCTCAACCACTGCGCCATCAGGGAAGCCCCTAAGAGGTACTTTTACAGTTGCTTCTAATGATGGTCTTCTGCCCAATTACATTATTATTAATTTAATTTAATTTCCTTAATTTCAGGAAGGATGTTGATTCACAGATATAGGACTAAGTAAACTGGAAAGGCACATTTATGGGTCAATCACGGTCTATTCTATTCGTTAGGAATATAAGTAAAGTTTCTAATCATGCTGTCATTATACCTACAGTGGCATGTCCATAAGCCCTCCATCTTTGCCCCTTAGTTATTTGTGTATTTTGTTTGAAAGAAATATACTAACAAAATAACATAAAATATTTACTTTTGTAATTTAATGATCTTGGCCAAGTAACTAACAAATAAGCTCATTATAGCTAAAATTATACTGAAAATATCTCTTCACTCACTCATCTCAGGTACTGTTACTACAACACATATATTTACCTGAGTTTTTACCCCCTTTCCTTAAAACAAAAGGACCATCTCACCACACAGCAAAACCCTAGGTAGATGGAAACAAAACAGCAAGGGAAGATCTAGAAATCAGTTAGATTCAAAAGAGCACAAGATAAGCAATAATTGAAAAAGAACACATATTAAGGTTTCACAAAACATTTTTAAATGCTTTTATTCTAGATATGAAAGGTCAGATTCATTTTGCTTGATTATATTTTGTATACTTTTTGAAGTTTTGCATTTATGAAAAAAATGATTATTTACTATATGTACAATTTCTTAAAAGCATTCCAACAAACATTTATATTTTAGGGTTTGTTGAAGAACTTTACCAAAGGCCTCTTTTTGAATTAAAAGAAAAATTTTGGGGCCCAAGTTACCATTTTCCGAAGTACCACACACAGGCAAGTGCACACAAACACATAAGCACACAGCCTTAGTGTTACGGGCAGAAAGATTTTTCACCAAAGACCTAATTTTAGATGAGTTCTGCACCAAACTATACCGTTTCATTTTTTTTAAGTTAAGAGCAAAATTTCATTTTAAAATGTTTTTTGAGGGGCTTCCCTGGTTGCGCAGTGGTTGGGAGTCCGCCTGCCGATGCAGGGGACGCGGGTTCGTGCCCCGGTCCGGGAAGATCCCACGTGCCACGGAGCGGCTGGGCCCGTGAGCCATGGCCGCTGAGCCTGCGCGTCCGGAGCCTGTGCTCCGCAACGGGAGAGGCCACGACGGTGAGAGGCCCGCGTACCACAAGAAAAAAAAAAAAATGTTTTTTGAAATATGTTCAAGGCTTCTTGGGGATAATCCAGCCGTTTTGCCGAGCCCCCTCCTCACCCTTTTTTTTTCAAGGTTACAGAAGTACAAAGTGTAGATTCAATTTGTCACATAAAGGATGTACTTTGAAGACTGAAGTAAGTTCTAGTTGGCAAGTTCTTTGTCATGCAGGTAACAATTTATCACAATTTGGCCAGATACACTTTTTAACTTTGAGGTTAAGGAGGAATGTAGAAAACAGCTCTGGGCAGAAGAGAACGGCTCGCGTGGAAGTATGTAAGGTGTTGTGATGTGATATTTTACTCCACACCCATATTATAAATAAACACAACTGGAAAAAAAAAAATCCTCCAAACACTCGCTGTGCTAAAACTAAAGCGTGTGTGCTATATTAAGAAAAGGGGGATATATGTTTGCATTGGTAGGGACGGGCTGGTGGTTTTCATGACAAAATGCTTTCCTTGTCCCCCGCCCCCCACCACCAAAAAAAAGGCTACAAACTCTGTCATAGTGATTGTGTAGTTTGCAATTTGAAGTTCAGAGTTCAGATTATATGTAGTTAGAGAAATACAGTCAGTTTTCATTTATAAACATCCTAGATTATGCATAGGTAGTTTGCTGTCTTTGGTAATCATTTATAAAATCTGGCTAGCCTCTCTTTTCCCTCCCAACACCTACTGAGCCTTCTCTTCTTCCAAAGACCTCCTTAAATTTCCCATCAGTGTTTACAGAATAGTAACTAATTTTGAAGATAGGTCAATCTTTTAGGAGAAAGGAGCATAGGTATTTGAAGGTAAATGCATGCCGTTTTGGTAATCTGCTATTTTGAATGGTGACATCACCAGGCCGTGCCACCCACAGAACCCTGCCCAGGTGCTGGTCTCCTCCCAGTTTGTTTACCTCAGACTATTCTAGAAACAAGTTAGGCTATGACTCAGGACTAGTGTTGTGGTATTTTGTAACACTTAAAATAACTCACCAGAGTATATAATGATTTTATATTTCTTTGGCAACAAAGCAGTGTGGACCATTGTATTTTGAAAATACAGACAAGTTTAGATATTATTATTATCTGTCTTGCCCAAATCAGTAATCTTCAGGAAGCTTAAATCAATTATTCCTTTTCAGGGAAAAGCAAAGCCCCATCATTTCACTTCCACATATAATAACTTTTGATCGCTGGGTTGAGAATTACCCACATGTAAGATCTGCAATCACCATTCTTTCACTAAACAAACATGCATTGACGTCTTGCCGTGGATCAGGCCTGTGCAAGGTGCTAAGCTTGCAGAGCTGAGCAAGGCCATCCTTGTCAGATGCTGGGGAGGGAAACAGCCATAGACACATGATTATAATTTAATGTGGAATATGTGACTTTTAGGATGTGCCCAGGGTACCAGGTGAACACGGAGAAGCATCAGGTAACTCGCGGGGTGACGGGGGCCACTAAACTGCCAGCTGTAGATATAGCAAGCTTGGGGCTGCAGGCAATTCCAGCTCGAGAGGGCCTGGCCCGGGGGGGGGGGGGGGGGGGGGGCACCAGGGAAGCTTCCCTGAGGTAGGATACCTGAATGGCGTCAGAGAGGAGGACCCTCAGCAAGGTGGGGAGGGCGTGTGGCAGGGGGTGGCAGTCACAGCAGAGACACATGAATGACAACAAAGATGCCTTAAAGAGCCTGCTGCCCTCGCGGGAAGTGTGAACGGTTGGCACATGCAGTGACGGGCAGCAGGAGGCAAGGGAGGACGGCAGAGTAGAGGCCGGGCCGACTCAGGGAGGCTTCGGGGCTGTGCCAGTAAACTCGGACTTTATGCTTAGCCAATGGGGAGCCATGATGGATTTTTAAGCAGAGGGCTCACATGGTCAGAGTTGCACTTTAGGCAGATCCATTTTCCGAGGAAGAGAATTGAAGAAAGCAAGACTGAATCCCGGGAGGGGAGTTGCGAGACTCAGCCAGTAGTCAGGCCGAGATGAACGGGCCGGTGTTAAGGGTGGGGAGGGGAGACAGCCTCGGGAATTACAAGCATCAGACGGCCAGAAAGTGATGGCGGACGGGTGAGAGGGGTGAGAAGCAAGAGGGGTCAAGGGTGGCGGCAGCATCCCCGCTTGGGGCCGGTGGGCAGATGCGGCGCAGGACAGCAGGACGGACGGGAGAGCAGGGCCCGCTCGCGGCAAGGCTCCCCTCCCCCTGCCATGCCAACATGCGCGCACACACGCACACACACACGCGCACACACACACTCACACACACTGCCCCCTCTCGCACATACACACTGCACCTCTCTCTCACACACACACACAATGCACCTCTCTCTTTCACACACACACAATACACCTCTTTTTCACACACACACACAATGCACCTCTCTCTCTTTGACACACACACACACAATGCACCTCTCTCTCTCTTACACGCACACACACACACATTTTTATCATGTAAGTTTCAGGTGTACAACATTATAATTTGACATCTGTGTACACTACACAGTGATCACCACCAAAGTCTAGTTACCATCCATCACGTTACAGTTCACCCTACACAGACTATTTAGATTTAACTTTTTAAACATTTTTATTAAAGTATAGTTGATTTACAGTGTTGTGTTAGTTCACACACGTTATTGAAATTTCTCTGTCTTGGGCTTCCCCGGTGGCGCAGTGGTTAAGAATCCACCTGCCAATGCAGGGGACACGGGTTCGAGCCCTGGTCTGGGAAGATCCCACCTACCGCGGAGCAACTAAGCCCGTGCGCCACAACTACTGAGCCTGCTCTCTAGAGCCCATGAGCCGCAACTACTGAAGCCCACGCGCCTAGAGCCCGTGCTCTGTAACAAGAGAAACCACCGCAGTGAGAAGCCCGCGCACCGCAGCGAAGTGTAGCCCCCGCTCGCCACAACTAGAGAAAGCCCGTGCGCAGCAACGGAGACCCAGCGCAGCCAAAAATAAATAAATAAAATAAGTAAATAAATAAATTTATTTTTTAAAACATGTCTCTGTCTTGCTCTTGCAGTGCACCGTGCTTCCCCTACAGGGTCACCACTGCTCTTCATTTTAATCGAAAGTTTAATCGTCTGTCTTCCTCACTCAACTGTAAGCTCCTTGGAACAGGGATTGTGGTTGTCTTCTTCATTATTCATTCCCACGTTAGCGGCCTGCCTGGCACATTGTAGGCACCAATAAATACGTATTAAAGGGGTGAATGCAGTTTTCAGATCATGATTAAGAGTCAGCCATACATTTTCAGTTAGTTTTCTATGTGGAGTTTTCTTTTTCTTTTTTTTTTTTTTGGTTTTTGGTTCTGTTTTGTTTTGAACAACAGCCCTGCTGAAGTTATTGGCTGAAGAGCTGGAGCTGTCACACCAGTGAACCTGGCTTCCAGTCCCTGCCCCACCCTTTGCCAGATTTGTGATATTGGGCAAGGGGCTTACGCCCTCCTGGGTATCGCTTCTCCACGAGTATAGTTAGGAATAGGGACAGGTCTGATCGCCGAGGTCCGGCCAATCCTGATGTTCTACAAGAAAGGAGGACATTTTATACAGCTGACCAGAAAGAGAAAAATAGTAGTAATACATTAAATACTTTATTGAGCAGAAGAAAGCCTCAGGAAAACAGAAAGCCCGGACTCTGAGTCTACTTGCCATTAAAACGTCCGCTGTTTTCCAACTTTGTTGATGATATGGACTTACTAAATTAAAGAGAAATCAGCTCAAGAGTGATATTTGCTGCATATTTCGCCACTGTCCTAAGGCCTGATGGTCCCAAGGGTTGTTCAGGATGAGTAATAGGTTAAACGAGACGTGCCCGTCTGCGGTGTGCTCCGCGCGTGCCCGCCTCTCCCCAAAGCAGCTCCCTGTGTGCTGCAAACTCTCTTTTGTCGCCAATGTCTCTCTGTCCCCAAGAATCCCTGCATTTATTCTGCTTCTAAATGGGCTCCCCTTCTTGTAAAGCATCATTATACCCCGTAGAAAAGAATGTGAGCTCAGAGGCGTCTTTGTCCGAAAAAACTTTGAAGGCAAATTCCTTGAACTTCTGACACATTCAACAGACAGTAGCTCCTTTCCTCGTGGGTCCATGTGTTTAACTCTGGCAGGAACCTTTGACATGTTTTCCCACAGTTCTGTTTATTGTGACTTCCTAGGGACATTTCCCTGTTGAAAATTTAACTAGAAAAGAAAGTTTGCATTACTCTTGCTGGGTTTTAAGCAAGGATGAGAAACCCGTTTGTTTTACACTGATTAATAATAACCTTTTTTCAGACATTTATTTTATTGAAGTCTAGCTGACTTATGATGTTGCATTAGCTTCAGATGTACAGCAAAGTTATTCAGTTATACATATATACCTTATTTTTCATATTCTTTTCCATTATAATTTATCAGGATATTGGATCTAGTTCCCTGTGCTATACAGTAGGACCTTGTTTATCCATTCCCTATACAATAGTTTACATCTGCTGACCCCAAACTCTCAGTCCATCCGTCCTCCACCCACCCCCACCCACCCCTTAGCAATAACCTTCTTAAGACAATGATGGGTCTCCCTTGCTTACATAAAAATGTGCGCTGAATGACGTGCACAGGTTAAGTTTCTGTGAATTGAAACCTACATGGTAAGTTAAAGGAACTTACCATGCTCTTGTTTGCATTGAAAAGTCTGCTTTATAGAGGGCAGTCTCCTAACTTACCTGTTTGCTAATTCTATTTGTTATTACATAGGAATAACTGCTTCTATGCTGATCCAAGCCAAGCTCTTTCTCCATCTGGGCTCTTGTCATGATCTAACTGGCCCCTCAGTTCCACCCTAGTTCCCAAAACAGAAGTCAGGGCGATCCTTTTAAAATGTAAATATGTTTTAAAGCGTAACATCTGGGGCTTCCCTGGTGACGCAGTGGTTGAGAGTCCGCCTGCCGATGCAGGGGACGCGGGTTCGTGCCCTGGTCCGGGAAGATCCCACACGCCGCGGAGCGGCTGGGCCCGTGAGCCGTGGCCGCTGAGCCTGCGCATCCGGAGCCTGTGCTCCGCAACGGGAGGGGCCGCAGCAGTGAGAGGCCCGCGTACCGGAAAAAAAAAAAAAAAAAAAAAAAAACTGAACGTCTGTGTTCAGAACAATCCAACACCTCCGTTGCTCTCCGAGTAGAACCCCAAGTCCCTACCGTCCCACTCACCTTTCTAAATACGCCAAGCACACTCCTCCCCCGGGACTCCGTGCTGCCTGGTCCCCGCACCTGGAATCTCCTGCCAGACACACCATGTGGCCGCTGCCCTCTCTCCTTCAAGATCTTCCTCCACTCAGACCTCAGTGAGGCCGAGGGACACCACTCAATTGAAGACCGTGGTCTTGACTCCCACCCTGCACATCTCATCCCCCTTCCCGGCTCTGGTTCCGCCCTTACCACCTTCTGACATTCCCTGTATGTGCTTATTTATTATGCTATTGTCTTCATCAGTAGAAGGTAGCTGAGTAAAGGCAGAGTTGTTTTCTGTTTTGTTAGCTGCTGTATCCCCAGTGCCTGGTGTGGTGCCCACACACAGTAGGGGCTCTGAAAACTTGTTGAATCAATGAGTGAATGAATAATTGGGTGTTTCTCAGGTGTAATCTAAACAAAGTCAAATTTTTATTCTCTATATAGTTTAAGCCTATAGAGTAAGGGTAAAGTCTATCAAAGTCTATATTTTTAAACCTGTTTGTAACTAGCTGACAAGGACATTCTTTATAACATAAGGAATCATGATGACAAGGACTAACCTTAGGGAGACACAGAAGGTGATCAAAAGGGAGCAGGACTGAAGATGCGGTCCATATACACAATGGAATATTACTCAGCCGCTAAAAAGAATGAAATAATGCCATTTGCAGCAACATGGATGGACCTGCAGATTATCACACAGTGAAGTAAGTCAGACAAAGACAAATATCATATGGTATTGGTCATACGTGGAATCTAAAAAAAAATGATACAAATGAACTTATTTGCAAAACAGAAACAGGCCCACAGACTTAGAGAATGAAATTATGGTTACTGGGAGGAAGGATGGGGGGAGGGATAGATTGGGAGTTTGGGATTGACATGCACCCACTGCTCTATTTAAAATACATAACCAACAAGGACCTACTGTGTAGCACAGGGAACTCTGCTCACTATTCTGTAATAACCTAAATGGGAAAAGAATTTGAAAGAGGATAGATACATATATGTGTATAACTGAATCACTTTGCTGTATACCTGAGATTAACACAGCATTGTTAATTAACTATACTCCGAAATAACTGAATCACTTTGCTGTACACCTGAGATTAACACAGCATTGTTAATTAACTATACTCCGATATAAAATAAAAAATTTAAAAAGGCGGGGTGGGAGCAGGGCTTAAGGCTTAGCCTGAGCTTTTGTGCTCAGATCTGGCCTCAGGAGCATGTGCATTGTTGTAAGGATTTGACATAATGCATGTAAACTGCCTGACCCACATGGATGTTTACTACACAAAGGGAATAATCATGAGCTTTCTGTCATTATTTGGAACCATCTTGGAGAATGCCTCCGCTGTCCCAATGACTTCAGACTTCTAAGAAAGCCACCAAACAAGAGGATTTCCTGCTGGAAACCCGTGGCCCACTGCATCCCGTCAGGGCCCCTTTGGAGATTGGAGCAACGCACAGCAGGAAAGCTATGCAACCATACTGCTCTTAAGAATGAAAAATGAAGAAAGAATCCATTCGTCCCTTTCCCAGGATAAAGCACACGCCTCCTCCTGTTGACTTTATACTTGCAGCCTCATGCCTTTGATGTCTTAGTGTCTTGCATGTTTATTGATGCTTTGCAGTGGGCCCGTGGAATAGGCAGGGCAGCTACACTCATTCTCAGTACCAAATTCCACATGACTTGTTTGTGGCTACAAGGTGGCCTGAACTCCAGGTAAGGGCTCTTTTTACCATTTGTTGCCTTTTTTAAATTTATGCAACAATTATTGGACTGCTCCTTATATGCCAGACACTGTTCCAGGCACGGGGAATACAGCAATGTCTCTAATCTCATGGAGCATACATTCCAGTGGAGGAAAAAAGACAGTAAACAAAGGGCAAGTAAATGTGCAACGTGCCAGGTAGAGATTTTTGCTACACAGGAACATGAAGCTAGGTGAGAGGCATCGGATGTTGCTATTCAATATCAGGAAATCAGGTAAAACCTCACCGAGAAGGTTACATTTGGACAGAGACTGGAGCAGGCCTTGCAGATACCTGGAGAGTGTTGCAATGAGGGAGCAGCAAGGGGCAAAGGCCCTGAGGCAGGACCACGTTTGGCTACTCGAAGCATGACAAGGAGGCCAGAGTGGCTGGAGCTCGGGGAGCAGGTGGGAGAGTGTGGGCGAGATGGTCAGAGAGAGTGGGCAGAGGTCAGGCCATTGTAGGACTTTGATTTGGGCTCCAAGTGGGATGGGAAGGCTTGAGGGTTTTGAGGAGAAGGGTGATCCTTGTGCTACTGTGTTGTGTTGAAAGGACACAAGGGGAGCCAGGGAGAGCAGATGTTGCAACAGATCCAGCCTGGAGGTGCTGGCAGCTGAGACCAGAGTTGTACCCGTGGAGGTGCTGAGTAGTAGTTCGATGATGGATGTTATCTTGCAGGTATTAGACCTGGAAGATTTGGCGAAAAGATTGGAAGTGGGGTTTGAGGGAAATAGAGGTGTTAACAACGAACTCCAATCTTTTGGCTCAGACCTCTGGAAGAATGGGGTTGCCATTTCCCCAAAAGGGAGAGATTACAGGTAGAGCAAGCTTGTGTTGGTTTAGCTGTGTCTGAATTGTTTTTTAAGGATGCAGTTGAGATTAGGGGTTCAATTTTGGGCATGTGAATTTTATTAAACATCCAAGCGAAGATGTCCTGTAGGCACGTTGACAGGCATGAGTCTGATAGGAGACCAGGACCTGTCTGGGTTGGAGACGTGAATGCAGATACATCAATGCAGAGACGCTGTTTAAACCCGTGCAAGTAGATGGAATCATCTGGAAAGTGGGTGTAAACCAGGAAGCAACCAAGGTCAGAGGCCTGTAGCACTGCAACATTTGCCATTTAGGGGATGCCAAGGGACCAGCAAAGGAGGCTGGGAAGATGTGACCCACAGGGAGGGGAGTGGAGAGAGATTCGGTCCAGGAAGCCGGGGAATGAAGTGGAGGGCGAGATCCCCTCTGTCACGTGGTGCCACTAGGTCAACTGTGTAGATAGATAGATAGATAGATAGACAGATAGATATGTACAAAATATATATGTACATATGTACAAATATATATATATATGTAGTACAGTATATGCCTTCTTAACTTGACATTACTTCATGAACCATTTTCCATGTCATTAAATATAATTTCCACACATGGCTTTTAATGACCCCATCCATGTCATGGATGTGCTATAATTTATTTACTATTCTCTGACTGTTGGATGTTTGTATCAGTTTTTCAGTATCATAAATAATGCTTATATATACATCATGGGGTACATCTTTTGATTCTTCTATATAAACTTCTAGAACTGGAATTATTGGGGTGGCCATACAGTTCGTTCCGTAACATCTTACGGAAAAACCCAAACGAACTTTTAGGCCAACCCAATACAACCCAATCAGAAGTGAATATTTATTATAAATGTCCATCCAGAAAGACTGTACCAATGTTTGCTTCTACCAGCTTTGTAAAAGAGGAGTGCTTATTTTACTGTGGGCTTCACCAATGTTGTGTATCAGTTCTTTTCAGTTTTTTTGACAATAGAGTAAAAATGGCTTGTCAGTGATGTTCGCATTTTTTCTTCATGAGCTTATTATGGCTTCGTGTATCTTTTGTACCTGTCTCTTGTCAATGTATCTGTTGGAATCCTGTATTTTTCTTAGTTACTTGGTAAAGCCATGCATGCAGTAAGGATATTGATATTTTGCCATAACTGGGCTAAGTGTTGTTCCCAGCTGTTTGCACTTTGGTTTTGTAATGACGTTATATGATTTATAAACTTTAACATTAAATTTAGAAAATTCTTTGCAATTTTGAAAGTAATATATATGTATATAGTTTCAAGATTCCTAAATTTTAAAGTTATTTATTTTTATGTATAGTTAAAGGTAAGGCCCTATCCTGCCTTTTTTTTGTCCCCAGAAGTAATCAAATCTACTCACCCAGGTCAAGAATTTCTACTCTATGTTCCAAATTCAGCCTCTCATTGAACACTTGTAGAACAAGGCAGCATAGTTAGTAAACAACCCGTTAGGCAGTTCTAATAGTTCAAGCTTCATTTGGTCTCAAAACCTGCTGCCATGTAATTCCTATATCAGTGAGAACATGATAGGCTGTGCTGCTGTGATAAACAGCCCACATTTCTTCTCTGCCTTGTCCAGAAGGGATACCTGTCACTTCCCTCCAAACCCCATTGGCCAGAGCTAGTCACATGGTCCTACAGAACTGCAGGGGCTGGAGAAGATGGGAAGCAAATGGAATGTTTCAGGAGTACCCCTCCGTCTGCCGTAGATTCCTGCCACACATTCTATCTAATGTTGGCCTCAGGAACGCAGAGTAAGACTTTTCCACATATGCCTTCAAATAGTTGAAAACAGCAATCACATCCCACTCCCCGCCCCATATGCACATCCCCATATGCACTCCCTGTGCACTCAGAGTCGTCTGGTTTTCAGAAGGAGCCTCACTCTTTTGATCACTTTTTCTCTTAGTTTCTTTCTTTTCTTTTTCGTTTTCTTTTTTTTTGGCCGTGCCACAAGGCATGAGGGATCTTAGTTCCCTGACCTGGCATCGAACCCGTGTGCCCTGCATTGGAAGCGCAGAGTCTTAACCAGTGGACCACTAGGGAAGTCCAATCTAGCTTAGTTTCTTATCCCGTTGCCATCCCGGAAACCCTTTCCTGGATGCATTACCACTTATTAATATCAGTTATTAATACCCAAAATGTCTTGTGATTTAAATAGAGATTTATCTTCCATTTCATTAACTTCCGGTCTTATATTCTTGAAGCAGAGTCTTCATCCTCCTCTGCTTGACGTTCCCTGCTTACGACACCTTCCTATCCTACCAGCATAAGGCTTGGCTCCTAGCTACCCAGTCTGCCAAATGGATTGTACACCTGTAGTTTCCACTGACCTAGGATCATGGTGCTAACCAGTTCAAGAAGCCATATCCTAAAGCCATGACCTGTCATCAGTTCATCAAGATATACAACTGTTTTAGGATATAATTTGCTCAAAAGCCATAAATCACATCCAGTTTCTGTGCTTGAGCTGTTCAGTGCTTCCAGTGTGGATGAACCACTGGAGTTTGAGACAGTAGACAGCCTAGGAAAACAATGCCACTGAACTGATAATGGGTGTGAAAGTCTTCAAGTCTCTGCTGACTTAGAGTGAGGAAGAGGGAGGGACCTTTGATAGCCCTATTCTCCAAGTGCTCATATTATTTTTAGATCAGAAAATTTACCTTGATCCATGTTGTACCTCTTGAACCAAAAGGCTCTGCCACCCTCCCCCTTCCCCTGAGGGTGCTTCATTGTCCCATGGAGTCAGATGGTGACAGTGGGCCTGAAGGGTCTCTAGGGCTAGACCTCTTACAATGCTTCTACCAAGAAAACTAGCCGAGGTGACATTTGAGGTTTACTGGGCAATATAAAGTTGGCTGCCGCGTTACCCATCATCTAGGACTTGTTTGTGTTCAAAACCTATTTCAAATGCTAAGCTGAAAAAGCGGGATCATCACGTGATAGCCAGTTGTGCATATGATAGCGTCATGTGTGTGAGAGCCAGTCATACATGTCTATTAAATCCTCGTGTGGACCCAGAGATGCTGTTACTTCTAACAGTCCAGATTCAAACTTTTACTGGGACACTCAGGTATATTAAAGCTTAAGCTTAAACACGCCCTTTAACCTACCTAATAGTTTCCAAATACCCATTCAGCTACCACCATCTCCCGACTTCCTTCACTATCATAATTGAGTACTAGGAGTCTGTTTTTCCAGAGTGAGAATACCACGAAGCCTCTTTTGAAACCAGTGGAGTCAGACTCATGTCAAACTGCCACTCATTAAATGCACAATAAGCACATCTTAATAACCTGACAATTCCATGTGCTACCCTAAAGGTATTTTCAAACATTATTTCCAAAACACGTTCTTGTTCCAAGTAACGTGAGTAGGCCTCACAATTAACTAATTTCCAGCCAAGTCTGAAATATCAAAGGTTAGTGTCCAGAGATCGTAGTGTGTAAAAGAATGGGAGCTCTTCTTTTCAAATTCAGCTGTGTTGGTTTTACAGTTTCAGGACTGGAAAATGGACAGAAGACTGTATTAACCTTCTTTTCAATCTTTCTTAAGAATTCCCTCATGTCTAGGATGCCAACTAGACTCCGAGAATTCATGCTTATTCTGTTGTGTGCAGGGGATGCCTTCTGTTATCCGTAGTTGCCTGCAATGGCGAGGGGTTAGAGATTGAAAGAGTAAAAGTCAAGTTTTTAACCCAAGAATAGGGTATTTGATTCACCTGGCATCACAGTCAAGTTCAGGGCCACCGGGAGCTCACGTGAAGCCTGGAAAAGAAAGAAGCTTCCATGCACATCCACTGTTTGATGCTTAGGCCCTGGTTGCTTGATCCGTACTAGAGCTTGGTTTTTAGTCCATTCCCTTGACTGCAATTTTAGTTCCTATTTCCTTGGCCCTCAGATTTATAGGTTAGAATCTTCATAACTGTAGCTTTGCTTCCCCATTTCCCACCTCTGAACCTCCTATCCTCAGACCCTAGGCCCCTGTCCCTCAGTCGGGGTCTGCAGAGCTATGCTCCCCAGGTTTAAAATGCTTTTTCTCATTACTCGGGAGCATTGCCGAGAAAAATCCAGATACAATATGTTTATGATATGATTGAATCTGGTTTGAATATATTTCAAGAAGAGCATAGTTTCAAGTAAAAAAAAGAACTGCAATTTATTCAGAAATAGATAAGTTAGTAAACTTTTGCATGCAAATTCACAATATGTAAAAATAATAACAGAATTTTGTAATGACAGTGGCCCCTGCATAGCATTTTTGTTTGTTTGTTTATTTTTTGTAGCACAGCAAAAAGCCCAGATATCAAATAGACTGGAGGCTGGGAAGATACATACACTACAAACCTATAAATTTTTAAAAAGTAACCTAATCCCCCCAAGCCCACACCCCTGCCGCAAAGTTGTCTCTTACATTCATTTCTCCCTAGCAGTGTTAAATCTGGTAAGGATTGTGTTCATCTTGCCACAATTAAAAGTCTACAAACTAAAAAATTCCCATAAAAGCCAACCATCAAAATGTGTGAAACATCTAAGATGTTGATATAATTGAAACCTGTCTTCAGTATTTGCTAAATACATGTTTTCCCTCCCTTGACATTTAATAAACAATTGTAGAGCTATGTCTGAGTTTAGCATTGTAAGATCCGGATTCAAAGTACCACACAGGAGAACAGTCAACTCTGGTCTTCTCTGGATTCGTGGGCTATTTTTTAAATAAATACCAGCTACATAACTAATTTTTTAAAAATCAAAACTTTGTCATTGGTTGGTTATTTGCGATACAAAACTTTCTACCTGCTAGAAGGTGATAAAAAAAAAATGATGATCAATTTTCCTTGCTCAAGAATTCCAAATAACTTAGCTAGATACACCCCCCCAACTCAAGAGGGGGAGCATAACACCCCTCACCTTAGATGTGGGCTTCCATAGGGACTTCCTCCCAAGCAGTAGAGGATGGAGGTGGGAAGAGAAACTTCCCAGTGAAGAAACCTGACAAGCCCCAGTCAGCCAGTGATCAAGGCCAACGTCAACAGTGATAAGGACCCTTGCTGTCCTGTTCACCTCTGTGGTTGTCTTCCCCAAAACCCATAACCTTCGTCTAACCATGAGAAAACCATCAGACAAAACCCAATTGTTGGACTTTCTGCAAAATACCTGATCACTACTCCTCAAAACTGTCATCAAGAACAAGGAAAATCTTATAACCTTTAAAAATTGTGACTCACTATGTTGTACACCTGAAATGCAAAATACTGTGTACCAACTATACGTCAATACCAATATTTTTTTTTTTTGTGGTGGTATGCAGGCCTCTCACTGTTGTGGCCTCTCCCATTGTGGAGCACAGGCTCCGGACGCACAAGCTCAGCGGCCATGGCTCACGGGCCCAGCCGCTCCGCGGCTGGCATGTGGGATCTTCCCGGACCGGGGCACGAACCCGCGTCCCCTGCATCGGCAGGCGGACCCTCAACCACTGCGCCACCAGGGAAGGCCCAATGTCAATATTTTTTAAAACAAATGAAACAAAAACAATTAAGTCTGAGGAGTTATTCCAGCCAAGAGGTACCTAAGAAGATGTGATGACTAAATGTAGTATGGTGTCCAGGATGGGACTCTGGAACAGAAAAAGGACATTCAGAAATCCAAATAAGACCCTCCAACTGGGCCAATAGGGTTCTCTCTACAACCTGATTCCAGGACACCCCTGCTTCTGTGCTCAGAGACCCCCTACCTGGTGACCTGTCTGTGGACCTTCTCTAGCACCAAAACATCTCCTAAAACATCTTTTATTAGTCGTTCCACGCATCTGGCACCAGTTTCCCGGCGCCATCTGAATCAGTGTCTGCACCAGAGTGAAATCCCACGCACATGTGTTAGAAGACGCTTGCCTTCTCGTTACCCATCCAGTGTCTGACTCTTTCCTGCTTTTTGAGTCTGCGTGTGGTTTCTCACTACAGGAGTTGAAAATTCCAGACAATGGCCCCAAGACTGTGTCCTCTGCTACATTCATCAGATGCACCCATGGCAACCTTAGGATCAGGAGGTGAGGTGGCGGGGAATCTTCCCAGGGGACAGCGGTGTGTTGGGGGGTGATGGGGGGAGGCGCAGGGGCTAGTGGAAAGGTCCTGTAAGCTTCGAGGGGTCTACTGTCAAGCAGTGGAGTCCTATCAGCCATGCTGGGCCAGGCAGTTCTGTAGCAGACTTTGTTCCCAGCCTGGTTCTCCAGCCCTCCTAGCAGTACTGAAGCTACACAGTGTTCTTTATGTAAAATTGTTTGTTGAAAAAAAACATGCATACATAACACCGCACAGATCATAAGAGCACAGTTCGATTCATTTTCACAGAGTGAACTGATCTACTAGGCCTCATGTGAGGAAACAAAACCCGGAAACCCCTCCCACACCTTCACATCCCAACTCAGAGGAAGCTGGCCAGGCGGGACCAGCCACGGGAGTGCAGGAGGCGGCAAAGCCTGTGAGAAGCCTTGCGTCAGCCCACAGACCTGCCTGCCATCTCAGCTTCCATTTCCATGTCTCTTGCGTCCTTATGATAAGTCCCATTTTCCTGAGTCAATTAGAGCTGGCTTCTGGTCCTTGCAGCCCAAATGGCCTGAATAGCAACTGTTTCGACTTAGGCGAACAGAAAACATATAACAGTCCGATGAAAACCATGACTCACTCATGCCAATATCTCATGGGAAGGAATGCCTTCAAAGTCATTGGCTTTGGAGGGATACTTGACACAATAGCATGAAAAATAAGATGTCATTTAAAGGGTAGGCTATAGAATTAGATATAATCTCAGAATGGGGAATAGGGCATTGGAGTACCAACAACACCCCACTGGTTCCTGAGCAATGATCTTTAGTAAATCATTTCTCTGTGTTCCTGCTTGTGTGGTCATGGAAGAGAGCATTAAGAACCTGGGCTAAAAGGTGCTGCCTCAGGGGAAAGTATAATGATTTTAAATGGCAACGAGTCTCATACATTAATTTCCTAGCAAAGTCTGTGTCAAGCCCAGATGCTGGGGAGAAAGTGAAAATGACAGCACCAAACAAAACAAGAGTACCTTTTGCTGGTGTGTTTGCTGACAGCCTGTATGTGTCAGACTTGATGAAATGCATTTATAAACCCCTGCCAGATGTTAAAGAAAGCAACTGTGAGTTCTCATCCCTTGAACCCTACAAGTCACCAAAGCAATTTAGCTGATGGCGCTGAGTATCAGTTTATGCTGAGACAGGGTGTGGGCTATCTCCTCTCGTGGGCATTTTGCCTTTTGGACAGCTTGTGGGAACACGCATAAAGACTCTGGAGGACATCCAGGGCATTTTAGGAGAACTTGGTGAGTGGCAGTCAGCGCTGACACATTCATGCGTCCACTCTAAGTGCTTTGAACTATTTTTACTAATTTATTATTTTACTCATTTAGCCTTAGTTAGATGTGTTTATTTGCAAATATTTGCTCAGCACTTGCCGTGCAGAATCCAGTAGAGAATTTTCAATTGTGACAGTTTTCTTCACTTTGCATCTCTTCCATGACAAACTCTGTAAGGTTAGAGGTTTTCCATTTGTGAATCCCCAGCATTGGGGTCAGGGAGGGAGACAGTGACTGGCTCATGAAATGAGCTCAAAATATAGCTATTGCATGAATAACTTTGTGATGTGTTGAGCTCCGAAAGGGACTTGGTCCCTTAAAAATTGTGGCTTTACATAATTGAAGCAGAGCACATTTAGAAAGTGAATGGACTCAGAACCTGAGTTTATATGCTGGCTCTGGTATTTATTAGCTGTACCTCAACTAGTGAACCGGACTGCTGAGCCTCGATTCTCACCTGTACAATGGGAACAACATAACTGCCCCACAAGTTTCTTCTGAGGATTAGAAGATGGAGTATATGCGCGGTTTGTGGCACAAAGTGCCATGGTCATTGCTATGAGCATCATAAGAGTTAAATGGTTGAGAATGAGGGCTTTAGAATCAGACCTCAGCTCTGGTCTCAGCTGTAGCATTGCCTTGCTGTGTGACACATGTAAATCATATGGCACCCTGCCGGGTCCATGGTGAGTGATTGATAAATTATTATTATTATTAACAATAGAAGGCAATTATCCTTATGGTTGTATTGATATTAAATTATTCCCCTAAAAGGACACACAAAACAAAGAGTTTCAAATCCGTTTAGAAGGAAGAGAAATAAATTTTAGAGGCACTCTGGATGAGAAAATCTCTGTAATTGAGCACCAAATTTAGCCTTGGGTTTCCTGGCAACCAGGGTAATAAAGAGAATCACAACAGTTTATATAATTATTATTATCAGTTGTAATTAGTCAACTAGAGCTGCTCTGTCCAATATGCTAACCAGTAGCCACGTGTGGCTGTTACTGAGTCTTTGAAATGTAGCTCATCTGAACTGAGATGTGCTGTAGGACTAAAATTCACTGGATTTTGAAGAGTTAGTGTGAAAAAGTAAAATAGTGCATTAAAAAAGTTTTGTATTTGCTACATGTCGAAATTATGGTATTTTGGTTATTTGGATTGAATAAGATAAACTATTAAAGTTAATTCCACCTATTTCTTTTTACTTTTTTGGTGTGGCAACTAGAAAGTTAAAAATTCCATACATGGCTCACATTTTTGATTTCTGTTTTGTCCCTATTGGACAATACAACTCTTTAAAACTCTCATTATTCTAAATGGAACTTATATTACTTATATTTTATTTATATAAAATATCAATATAATTCTATAGCATAATTATAATAATTATGACATATTGATAATTATGATATATTATAATTATAATTATGATATAACACCATATGATATATAATTATGATATATTATATAATTATATCATATATAATTATAAAAATACAAAGATATAAATATATAACGTCAACATGTTATAAACATACAATATAATAAAATATGTAATATTAATATAGTATAAATATATAATTACATACAATATAATTATTAATAAAAATAATAGAAATATAAAACAATATGTTGTGTATTAATATATTATTATATACTTTATATTATTTCTAAAAGAGGCTTTTGATATCCATATAGGTAACGTCTTCACCTACAATTTTAAAGAAAATTTGATACATCCTAAAGGAGCAATGTTATGATAATTACATGAAGGAGAGACGTAATGATAATTGTAGTGGCTACCGTTTCCTGAATGCTTGCGTACATGCTAGGCACAGTCCTAATTTCTTTTCAGATATCAATCATTCAAAAATTCATAAGTGGTATGATCATTTTTGCATTACGCCAGGAAATTATACCTTAGTAACTGGTATAAGATATAAAGACATCCGTCTTCTCTGCTTTCCTTCCTCTTTGGTATCATTCACAGCTGCAGACAGGTGCTCGGCAGCAAATGGTGCTCAATAAATCGGTGTATATAAATAAATACCTAAATGGTGTCTCTTCTCTCCCTGTGTCATTCAGCTTCTCTGTGAGATCTAGTTCTTTTAAATCTCAGTAACAGCAGGACATTTAAAAGTCTATAAAATTTGGGAATAATGTGTCACCCGAAATCGTCTTGTGGCTTGAAGTCTACAGGAAAAACTTGGCAACAGAAGTGATGTGAGTCCATTGATAGACCCCCGGGCTCTGCTGTGCTCTGGCCGGAGTCTGGACGTAAACCAAATTACAATAACTAAAGAATTAGCTGTTTCCTGCGGGTACAAATCATCTCTAAACTTTCCAAAATTCTTGTATATTTTGAAGAAATTTATTTAGCTTTTTTGGAATCTGAGTCTATTAAAAAACCAAATATTTCAAAGAATATATGGTTTTTACAAGAGCCAAAGTGTAAAAAAGAGTAAATGAATCTTATCTCTTAAATCCAACCCTGTATACCCCACTGAGACCAGGAGAAAGAAACTGGAATTTCGGATTTTAAAATGTAACTGCAAGTAATAGAAAGATGTGCTCAGCTCTGCGAAGGGCCAAGGGCCAAGAAAAAACTGTCTTTACTGTTTCACAACATATAGAGAAGGGAAACTTGGAAATCGTTAGAAAAAGAGTGTCAGGGGTCATGACAGGTTTGGAAAATAGGTCTAATGAGCAAAGAATATAATAGTTGGTGTTATTTTTCCCAGGGAAAAGAGAGGAGGTAAGTCGTGGTTGAGAATCCAGGGACAACGTTGTACAGGCACTAGTACACTGTAGGATCCCAGCTGCACTGATGGGCACAAGTGTAGACTTCAGTTGAAAGCTAAAAGAATTTCTTCACAGTCGGAGCTGTAAACCAATGGTCTAGCCAGCAGGGAGAGGTAAAGAATCTTTCTGGAAGTCCTTCAATAGGCTGATCTCTTGGCTACTTGTGATAGTTTGGGGGTGTCCTGGATTTGCTGGTTGTGGAGCAGAATAATCAACATAGTTGCTACGTTCACCTTAGAAAAAGTGATCTGCTCCAGATATTTAGACAACAGCTTTCTCAAATCAGACACTTCATTCATAGCTTCGTCATTCTCAGAAGAACCCATACATTGAGAAAATGAAATATAAAAGTTCAGAGACTGGTTCTTGGTTGCATAAGTGGATCCAGACTTACAAAGAAAACCCCTCACATTAAATCCAAAGCTTTTCCTCGAGACCATGAGGCTATTTGCAGGACTACATTTGAATGTCAAGCTTTCTGAATTGAGGTGTTTATATTCTAATTCAAAACCCCTTTCACTTAACTAGTATAAAAGCACCTGTAGTGATGAGGCGGTGTTGCAAATGTCCACGTGGACACTTTTCAGCAGCTGATGGAGGCGCAAGAATGCACTGTGTTGGGTCATGAGGTCTACAGCCCAGAGGACACCCACACCCTAATGCAAATCAGAGCCTGAATTCTTCTGATCATAGTGGCCAGGTTCTGCAGCTTAAGAGCCACCACGGTTGATTCCTTTCAACAAACTACAATATTTTATTCCACGACAAATATCTCAGTAAAGCCACTACTGCTCAAAATTTTAAAACTATGAGGAATTGAAGCATTTACCACTCAGACATTGGTGGGTTTTAATAGCTGCTTATGTGGAAGATTGGTAGAATTTAGAAACCCATTTCCAGCAGACATAATGAACTGCTACTAACACCTCATACCTCATGACTCAACTTTGATTCATGAAAGTAGAAATGGCTCTTAGGTACTTTCAATTGAGGTAGAAGTTGATTTTTAAAACACACATGTTGAATTAAGGAAAGAACATTGTCAACATCAGAGCATAGAACAAGAAACAGTTAAAGATAAGCATTAGAGACCTGGCCTTGTCATGATTATATTCATTGAAATGTTTCCTGGAGAATGACAAAGATTTCAAAGATCCCTCATGTCCCCTTCCTGCAATGTTCCACTGGATAGTCTGGGCGCCCTGGGATTAGTAATTGGGGTGCTTTTTGTTTATTTGTCAGAAATTAGCCCAGAACACACAAAGCTGGTTATGATTGGTTTTGATGTGAAAATAGATAACCTGCTGACCTTGGCCTTTGGAGCCTCCAGCTCATAACTGATCACAGCTGTTGACATTGATTACTTCCTGGT
>NW_006785407.1:1107471-1117250 GCF_000442215.2 Lipotes vexillifer | reverse complement strand
GGGGTGGGGGGTGGGGCCTCGTGAAGTCTGAACCCTGTGCTTTATCACTTGACAGTTTATTGAGTCTTGTCCATGTGCTAGTTGCTGAGAAGAATGCAGAAAAAATGTAGATCCTTGTCTCCCAAAAGATTGCCATCCAGCTCAGGGACAAATGCGGCACACACAAGACAAGCAATTCACAGGTGAAGGCTGTGCTCCCGGAAGTGGCCAGGTGGGCTGAGAATGCTGGGCCCTGGTAGGGAGAGACCTGGAGAGGCTGAGGACTTTGTCACAGAGGAGGTAACAGTCTAGATCCAGAAGGATGGGCAGAGAGCAGGGCAGACACTTAACTGCCTGACATTGTTACTTAAATGTTACCTTATCTCCCAACCAGATCCCACACTCCCAGGTGAGCTTGACCTTTTCCTCCGTGACTAGCACAGAGCCTGCATACCGTAGGTGAATAATAATCTTGCCTGAAATGAGGGTGTCCTGAAAGTGCTCAGAAATAAAGGGGGGGCCATTAATTTGCAATTATTGAAATTGTTAATGTTGATAATGAAGCATCTTTTAAGATCTCTTGTTTTTCTCCTCTAAACATTTTAATGCCTAGGATCACGATAAAGCCAGAGGTCTCTAACGCTTATCTTTTGTTTTATGCTCTGATGTTGACAGTGTTGTTTCTTAAACTCAACACGAGTATTTTTTAAAAACCAACTTTCATCTCAATCTAAAGTGTCTAAGAGCCACTTCTAGGAAAGGGAGGCTGATTTGCAAGCCACATCCTAGAGGAACTGGCTGAGGAAGTTTTTTTTTTTTTTTTGGCTGCATTGGGTCTTCGTTGCTGTGTGCGGGCTTTCTCTAGTTGCGGCGAGCAGGGGCTACGCTTCGTTGCAGTGCGAGGGCTTCGTATTGTGGTGGCTTCTCCTGTTGTGGAGCACGGGCTCTAGGCATGCGGGCTTCAGTAGTTGTGGCACACGGGCTCAGTAGTTGTGGCTCATGGGCTCTAGAGCGCAGGCTCAGTAGTTGTGGCGCACGGGCTTAGTTGCTCCGCGGCATGTGGGATCTTCCCCAACCAGGGCTTGAACCCGTGTCCCCTGCACTGGCAGGTGGATTCCTAACCACAGCACCACCAAGGAAGTCCCATGATTTTTTTTTTTTAGTGTTAATAATCAGGAGATGAGACAGTTGAATTTGGAAGCCTGAGAGCTGTGGCAGTGGACTCTGGACCGCAGATGTAAGGACGCCCCTGGGTGGGTTTACAACGGGTACATGGTGTCCATTCAAGCAGGGAGTATGCAGAGGACAGACTCGCTGTCCCACCTACTCTGTTGGACTCAGGGAATAGAGGAGAGACAAGGACGGGGACCAAGCCTGTATGTGGAGGACAAGGGCTGTCTCCACACTCAGGCGTTATTCCTTCTTTTTCACTTTCAAGGAGGAAATGGGAGCAAACCCAGAACGCAGATAAAGTAACCAGAATGCTCTCCCACACATCCACCCTCATGTGGCCAAGGTGTCTGGCCACTTTGCAAACACGCACAGTGAAGGCCTAATCCTAACAGAATTAGGCAGGCAGTGGGGACAGGAGAAGTTTGGCAGGAAGTGCTCTGACATGTCCAAGCCACCTACTTGGCTTCTGCTTTCACACAGCTCCCCAGCGCCCAGCAAAACGGGACCTGGGGATGCTCTGACAGACTGGGGATCTGGGATGAATGAATCACACCAGGCTGCCAGCAGAGAGAGATTTGCAGTCCCTAGGCCTCAGTCCTCTGTGGTTTTAGACATGGATGGGGGCTAACAGTCTCTGCTGAAGTGGCCCAAGCACCTCAGGCTCAGGCCCCTGGGCTGCTGCTGGGGAACCACGGCAACTCCCACATGCATTTTAACCTGCCCTCTCGTTGTGACAGTTTGTATTGCACTAAGAATCTAAAATTAAGACTCTAAACTGGTATATAGAGAAAAAACTAGTTACCAGTGGCAGGGGAGAGGGGCAACATAGGGGGTGGGGGGTAGGAGGCACAAACTACTGGGTGTAAGACAGGCTCAAGGCTGTATTGTACAACATGGGGGACATATACAATATTTTGTCGTAACCAAACAGAAAACAATCTTTAAAAATTGTATAAAAATAAAAAGTTAGGGCTTCCCTGGTGGCGCAGTGGTTGAGAGTCCGCCTGCCAATGCAGGGGACACGGGTTCGTGCCCCGGTCCGGGAAGATTCCACGTGCCGCGGAGCAGCTGGGCCCGTGAGCCATGGCCGCTGAGCCTGCGCGTCCGGAGCCTGTGCCCCGCAACGGGAGAGGCCACAGCAGTGAGAGGCCCGCATACCGCAAAAAAAATAAGTAAATAAAATAAAAAATAAAAATAAAAAGTTAAAAACCATAACCCCTCCCCAAACCCTCCAATTGTACATGAAGTAAAATCTAAAATATGCTAAGAATAAGCACATATAAAATATAAAATGTAATACATTAAAAAAAAGAACCATTCCAAAATCAATAAAAATCACAATATGAAAAAAGAAAAACCACTCTAAACTGAGAAGAATAACTTGGGGGCCATCCGGGAGCCACTGCGGGTTGCACACAAAGTAGAGAATGACATCTGGAAGGCTTTACTTCCTAAGCCCCCGCCACCGTCCCACCCTTATCACCACATCATCTTGAACTGCATGCGCCTTTGCTCTCTGTTCTTCTCTCTCCCTCAGTGCCCTCCCAGCCTCCTACCTGTGACAGCCCACTGGTCTCTTGAGGCCCTGCTCAAATGCCACCTCCCGTCCGAACTTGTCTCTCATCAGCCTCCCTCCAGAAGGGCCCACATACATTGCTTTATGACAGTCATGTTTGAGACACAGACGATTCTAGCTCTGCAGTCAGTTGGTCAATACAATGTCTTAAACTTCCTCTGCTGTACCAGGTGTAAAATTAGAAGAAAGATGCAAAGAAAACCAAAGATCTAATGTGACTACTGGCTCTTGTTCTCACACTGACTTATATGATTTCTAATATAAATATATTATAATATTTCTACAATAGGTTTATATCACATTTATATGTAAATATTAATTTTATTATAGTATAGTGATATTATATATGTATAATAAATATACAGTATATTTTATAATATTTATAATATACATGTATTACTTATATTTACTAACAAATATAACCAAGGAATTTGTTGAAAAGATGCCTGAGTCCTAACCCAGGGGTCTGATTCACTGATTCCTGGGTGGGAACTAGTGATTTGCATTTCCGTATAGAGCTTGCGATGCCAGTGGCCTAAGGATCCTGCTTGGAGAAACACAAAGCTAGGATGTTCCAACCTGCTGCTACCCCCTCCTTCCTCCTGCTACTCTCTTATTTAGCTCTCAGTGCTGGACTTGGTGAGTCCCTGTGTGATGGTTAATTTTGTGTCAACTTGGCTGGGCTGCATTGTCCACATATGTGGTCAAACATTATTCTGGATGTTTCTGTGAGGTTTTTGGGGATGAGATGAACATTGAAAGTGGTGGATGTTGAGTAAAGCAGATTGCCCTCTATAATGTAGGTGGGCCTCGTCCAATCAGTTGACACCCTGCATAGAACAAAAGCCTGCCCTAAAGCAAGGGAGAACCCTGCCAGCAGATGGCCTTTGGATTTCGTCTGCACGTTGGCTCTCCCCTTGTCTCCAGCTTGCTAGCCCACAGCCTCTGTAACCTTGTGAGCCAAATCCTTAAAATGAATCTCTTATATATATTTATACATAAATATATATGTATCTTATTGGTCCCGTTTCTCTTGAACCCTGACTAATACACCCTGTGAGAATCTGAACTCACCTCCCTTTTACTGCAAAGCATATGCCATCGAACCCCATGTCAGAGTCTCTCGGTGTAGAGAACAAGGCTCGACCCCATCAGAACCACCCAGGAGCCCTAGAAAATGCAGGTTCCCAGTCTGAATCCCTAGAGACACTGACCCAGCAGGGGCTGGGTGGGCCCTGAAATCTGCACTTACAGAACACTTGGTTATTTTTTAGCATAGGACTCTAACTCATTTCAAAATGTGAGTCGCACTAGTGGAGAGCATGGTGAATGGCGCAAAAGGACATAAGAATCAATCCTTCTGGCAGGGAGTTTGTAATTCAAGTGAGGACTTCGATTCTGGAATATTTGGGGAGTGACAGGAACCACACTGACCCACTGTACTGGATTGAATACTGTCACCCTAAAATTCACGTGCTTCCTGGGAACCTCAGAATGTGACGATATTTGGGAATAGGATGGTTGCCAGTGTAATTAGTTAAGATGTCATCGTGGAGTAGGGTGGGCCCTTTATCCAATATAACTGGTGTCCTTATAAGAAGAGACACAGAGACAGACAGACAGAAGACAGCCATGTGATGACTGAGGCAGAGATTGGAGGGATGCTGCTGGAAGCCAAGGAAGGCCAAGGACTGCCGTCTGCCACCACAGCCCAGGAGGGAGCCGTGGAACAGATTCTTCCTCTGAGCCCCCCAGAAGGAGCCAACCCTGCTGACACCTTGACTTTGGACTCCTGGCCATCAGACCTGTGAAAGAATGAATTTCTGTTGTCTTAAGTCACCCAGTCGGTGGTACTTTGTTATAGCGGCCCTAGGAAACTGATACGCCCACCCACTATAAACGACTAGAAAATTGGACAAAACATATCAAACAATTGTTTGCAGATATTGGACAGCTGGCAGCACAGGCCTACTATCCGTGGGGAAAGATGCATAAATTGAGTAGGGGGCACCCATGTGGACAACCAGTGCAGTTAAGGCTAAGCTGGAAAGTTCTGTGTTTGGGCGCCTGGATCCCTACTGGATGGCACCTCCCGTGGAGTCGGCAGCTGGTTATCTAGACTTCTGTCTTCCCACCTCTAGCCCATGCAGTGTTGTTCTGACTGAGGCCTCGGTAAATAAGTGAGGCATCCTCTTGGACCACGTTCCCCAAGGTCATCCTGCAGTTGAAAGTTTGGATCTGTAACAGTGGTTCTAACTCCGGCTGGAATTTAGAATTACCTGAGGAATCTTCTCAGTGTATCGATGCAGGGGCCCCATCCCAGACCAGTTCAACTCAGGTGTAGGAGAGGGGCGGGACCCTAGCATTAAGGTGTTTTTAAAACCTCCCCAGGAGATTCTGTCATGCAGCCAAAGAGGAGACCCACTGATCTGTATCTTACTTCCCAAACTGTTTTGAACAACCCTCCTAAAACGTAATGTAAGCAGATGCTTCTTCGTGTAGGCATAAGTTACCCCTCTACTGTAATGTAAGTGCATTCAGCCTCGGATTCGCCCAAGCAGGTGGATGTTTTGTTTCATGGCTGTTGCTGTGTTGGTGTCCTCCCAGCCCACTCTGGGAACTTTTCCTCAGAGGAAACACAGCTTCCTGATGCTCCGGCAGTGATTTCCTGAAGTGGCTGTAGGTCCTCCTGGCCACTATGTGAAATCTAGTGTGTTAGTTTCCCAGGGCTGCATGACAAAGCACCAAGACCGAGTGGCTTCAAGCAATAGACATTTATGGTCTCACAGTTCTGAAGGCCAGAAGTCCAAACTCGAGGTGTCTGCAGGGCCATGCTCTCTCTGAAGGCTCTAGGTGAGGATCCTTCCCTGCCTGTTCCTGGCTTCTGGTATTTGCCCGCCATCGTTGGCTTGTAGATACATCACTCCAATCTTTGCCTCTATTGTCACATGGCCTTCCCCCGTCTCTCCACGTCACCTTACCCCTGTGTGTGTCTATCTTTGTGTCGATTCTACTCTTCTTATACGGATGCCACTTGCATTGAATTAAGGCCAATCCGGCTCTGGTAGGACCTCATCGTAATTTACATCTTAAATGCATCTGCGAAGATCCCATTCCCAAATAAGGTCACATTCACAAGTGCCAGGGTTAGAACTTCACCATAATCTTCTGGAAGGACACAATTAACCCACAACACCAGGATTACCACATGTGTGCTGATTGCACCTGGCCAGTGAGGCTTAGTTACCTTTGCTTGAAATTAACACCTCCATCTTTTCTCTTGGTCATTTTCTTTAAGCACAGGTCTGTTGGCTATCCAAGCAGAGTGCTCTATCCTTGCAGTTCAAAGTGTGGTCCACCTTCAGGCAGCATCCACAGCACTTGGGAGTTTGTTTGAAATGCAGATTCTCAGGTCCCACCTTAAACTCACTGATTTGGGAATCTGCAGTTTAACAAGACCTCCAGGTGATGCATATACACATCACATTTTGAAAAGCAGTGCTCTAAAAACCAAAGGCTCACCTTCCTTTTATACTGTTGAATGATTCTGGTTGCTATGAGCACATAATGTCCTTTGTTTAAATAGGAATGAACCATTAAACACTCTTTTCTTAAATACCTTCTAATTATATTTTGAAATGTATTTGAAGTAAAAATGTTCTGAAGTTATGATTTCAAGTTCTCTGATTAGTTTAATCAAAACTAACCAAATCTGAATTATCAAGTGAATCACTGTAAGAAAAATCTTCCAATGGAATCATCTCCAGCCTGTATCACCCACGTCTGGATGGAGTGAGGGAAGAGGATGATTACTCTGGAAATTAAAAAAAAAAATTTTTGTTACCATTTTGGAGAACCACAAAATAGCTGTTCTCAAATGTCAAACGTTTATTTTATGTAGCCCTAGCTAGAACACTGGATAGATGTATTAGGGAGGCACTTTGGGAAGGATTATAAACAGTGATTTCCTAAGAATGAGTTGTTAAAATACAGGATAGACTGCCTTATGAAACCGGGACACTTGTGATTGATGAAGAGAAATATCTTGTCCTGAAAAGGCAGATTAGGTAGCTTCCAAGGATGTTTCCAACTCAAGATTTCATGTTGTTGCAAAACTACTCTGAAACTGTAAACTTCAGAAGGATGGCTCTTCTCTTTTCAGAACTTATTTCTGGCCTTTGGTTATGAGTCCATTGCCTTGAAATATTTCTAATGTGCATCAGAGTCATAGCTCAGTAAAAATCTGTGTTTTAAGCTCCATTTCAGTATTTATCCTGACTACTATCTTACTGCAGCCAGAATAATGTAAGAGCCTTTTATTTGTTGGTGTGTAAGTGTATAGACGCAAATAGCCCAAAGAGCCATTAAGATGGTCCACTGTCAATATAAGAATACAGGTTATTTCTTTTCTTTGTAATACTTTTTGTCACTTAAAACCTCACATCATATGAGTTAACATTGCTTTTATGCCTCATACGGAATGTCTATTTTATATAGTTTTTCTTCCTTACTTGTGTCTACTTTGGTTGTGTCTCTTCACAACATCTGTTACCCTTTAAAAAATCTGCCTTTTGATGCTTCTCAGAGTCTATTTATACCACTGTAATTGTTACCTTAGGCTTATTTCCCCAATTAGATCCATCCATCCATCCATCCAGTTTATTTTTTCAACAGACATTTTACTGAACATGTACTATGTGTAGGATGTTATTCTAGGTGCTGAAGATACAGCGATAGCAAGAAATATTGCCCGCTCTGGAGAAGGTCACAGGGTAAGAAATACACATGTCATCAACCAAATAGGAGATGTAGATAGTGCTAAACTAAGGGTTTGCCCGAGATGTTACGGGGCCCTTCAGGGGAGCACCTCACTGTCAGGGTAGGGCAGGCTAGTGGTGGAGCTCAGAGAAGTCTTCCCAGAGCGGGTGGGAGGCCCCTGAACTTCATTTGGACGGAGAGGTGACACCGCCACATGGCAATGGGGAGCAGAAGCCCCTGGTAGAGGGTGCGGGAGCTTGGCGCTTGTCCCACGCAAGCTCCGAGCGCTGGTTCCGGGCTGTGAGCAAAGTCTACGCCTCTTGATTTGAAGGGATCTGAAAATAATTTAGGAACTGCAGCTTCACAATTCTCTAAAAGTCACACCTGGATGTCTGAAAGAGAAGCGAAAGGATGAGAATCAGGCAAGTTCTGTGGCCGTTTTGGTGGGGAAATAACTGAAATGTTTGGCCAGCAAGAAGAGCGGGCTCTCTCAGAGATTTTTGTTTAAAGCCACCCGTTCCTCACGTTGGCAGGATCCTGGAGAGGTGGAATGAGAAGTCAGAGCAGAGGTGAGACGTGGGCTCTCCTGACGTCCGCTGCCTGCGCTTCCTCTGGAAGCTTCCAGATGGAGGGCTCTGCACCTTGTGGATTTCCGCTAATGCATCTCTCACCCTTTAGAGTCCGACTTGTTCTTTGTTGGAGGACACTTCCTTTCTCTTAATTAGTTTCATTCACACTATTCTAACCATTGAAAAAAATAGAGTAATGTTTTGTCCTTTGTTTAATGATTCAGAGCTGGCGGGGTGATGCACTCTCTTTAGATCCTTTGTTTGCACAGAGAAGCACCTCTGAAATAAGGGATGATTTGGGTCCTGGTGGAGAAATAAGAAAAACGGTCAAATCACCTCTTAGAAAAAAACCAAGGGAGATTTTATCTAACTTGCCACTATTCAAAAGAGAAAGACTAAACTTAAATGTTACAAGGACTAGTTAAAAGTGTTGCGACTACTTATCCTTTGTATGTATCCAATTTTTTGTGTGCTTTACTGGTAGGTAGAAATAGATGCCATAGTATCATTTTGGAAAAAAAAAAAAAAATCCATGAATTAAACGCCCAGTTTAGTTTTTCTTTGCTTGGAGTGAGGTTTTCATTGCTCTGTCACTGAGTTGGCCTTTCTCCGTGTGTGCTGGAGTGAACAGGAATCAATCCCCTCTGGTCACGAGCAGATTAGGAGGTTTGTACTCTTGTCTTTCTGCTAAGGAGCCACCAGAGAGGAGAGGGCAGGGCTGGTGAAGAATCTAGGTGGAGAGCTCACGAATACCATAGGGAAGGGAGAAACTTATTCTAGGTAAAGTGCAGCCCCATGCTCATAATTAAAAACCTACAGCCTTAGAGGTTTTGTTGTTTTGTTGTGTTTTCTTAAAGACATAACCCTATTTACAGCATAGCTTGAGCACAAACATTCTTTTTGAATTATCTTTTCACAGAACCATAAAATTAACTTTCTGCTAATACACTAGCCTTGATAAGACGCTAAGGCATTATAATGATGCCCTTAACACTGATACATATATAGATATAGATACACAGACAGATGGATATCTATACCTATGTTGGTTTAAGGCTTTATCATAGTGGTAGAATGTGTCAAAATTGGGCCTGAAACTAGTGGTAAGCAAAGTTAAGAATGTTCTGTAGCTTAACCTAAACTGGACCTTTGGAAGAACTTTAATCTGGCTTCTGTAACGCATTTTAAAGTAAAGAAAGTTAATAAGGGCTATGTGAATTCAGTCTCGAGGACAGAGTGAGAGGCAATCCTCTGAAGATCTTATTGCCATTGTTTTTAAGAACATGATTAAAGGCAATGAGATCAGCCACATGCTAAACGGTGATAAATTTAGAGAAAAAAATCTAATTATAATAGTAGTTCATTAATGTTAAAAAAAAAAGATCCTACTTTCTGAAAGCAATAATATTTACTGAGTTCCTCCGATGTTTGGGGCATGCAATGAAACCTTGGTCCCCTCCCTTCAGGACTGTTCCCGTGGTGGTCGGAGGTCAGTGGTAGTGAAATAAGGGATGATTTGGGTCCCACAGAAGGTGTCTGTCCTGAAGGAGTGGACACCCCAGCAGAGAAGGAATCTGGGGGCTGGAGGGAGTGAAGGCTGTGAGGGCCTGGGCAGGGGCAAAAAGTCACGCACTTTAATTGAACATTCAGTACCAGTTAAGTAGGGTTCCTACACATGAAGCCTTACCTGATCAGCTCGATGTAAATTTGTTTGGTTCCTGCTG